>NW_009613765.1:50839-57543 GCF_000690535.1 Cariama cristata
ATGTGTGGGAGTGATGCCTGAATTAATATCCTCTCTGAAACCCTAATTCAGATCCCCTTGTACATACTATTAAGCTATTTCAATACATACTATTTTCCCAGTATTGGCATAGGGTGAACCTGCTCTAGTGACTCAAAGGAATTTGTGCAAGTGAAGGAAGTCTGCTGTGTTGCCAAGATCACTGGAAACTGTTGTGAAGGAGGAGGCTGAGGGGAGACCTGATCGCCCTCTACAACTACCTGAAAGGAGGTTGTAGTGAGGTGGGGATTGGGCTCTTCTGCCCAGTAATTAGCGATAGGACGAGAGGAAATGGTCTCAAGTTGCGCCAGGGGAGGTTCAGGCTCGACATTAGAAAGAACTTCTTCACTGTTAGAGTTGTTAGGCATTGGAACAGGCTCCCCAGGGAGGTGGTGGAGTCATCGTCCCTGGAGATGTTCAAAAAACGTTTAGATGTGGCACTTCAAGACATGGTTTAGTGGACAGGGTGGCATCAGGTATACGGTTGGACTTGATGATCTTTGAGGTCTCTTCCAACCATAATGATTCTATGATTCTATGAATGCAGCAGGAGATCAGTGGCAGGTTGGTAGCTTTACAGCATGTGCACGCACGTGCAAAGGGTTGAGTTCTAACGCTGTCCTTACCATCTGAGGCCAAAAAAAGTCACTTCACCCACATCTTTCATAAATGCTCACTCTGATATGGAAATGTAATACTTGGTCTGTACTGCAGAAATGCACTGACATGAGCTGCATGGAACTGAATGAAGACCAGATACCTTCGACCAAAGTTAATGGAAAATCTTGCTAGAAATCTGCTTTTAAAAGTAAGAGTACAAGCAATACTTGAACTTCAAACATTTCGTAAAAATGTGAATTTCACAGTGAAGAGAGACAAGTTTGAATTAACTAATAATTTTATACTGAGGCTTTGTATTTTATTGCAAGAGAATTAGTATCAAACTGTGGTGTGCCTAGAAACATGCATAAAACACTTCTAATTTTCAGAAACTGAATTTTTTAATTCAAATCTGATTTTATGTCAAAGGTTCCAAAAGCAGCCAGAATTTAGTTCAGTCACATCTACTTCTGACCTTAATTTCTGCAACAATCTTCATTTCTTAAGACTCATTAAAATTTTTGAAATCATTTATTCTTCCTTATCTTTCCCCCAGCACATTTCCTTCCTCATCTCAGAAAGTAATTATGAAAATTAATATTTGGCATATCACCATAATAACAGAAAGCTTTACAAAAAAACCTCAGGATTCTATCTTTGGATGCAGCCAGGGGCAGTGCTCAGTAAATAAAGAATGAGGCCAAGTTACAAATAAAGAACATGTGTAGGAGGGGAGGGGAAACAAAAATTGAAAAGCTTGGTCCATATAAGCAGCAGTATTTTTTCTAATTAAAGCTAGGTTGCTGTAGAAAAGCAGTATGCAAACTTTTACATGAAATCAAGGTGGCTGGAGTGAAGGAAACATTGTACATGTACACTTGAATTCATTCCATACATAAGAACTTTTACTCTGAAATGTAAGGGTGCTTTCAGCATAATACTTGAATGCACACCACAAGACTAAAATGTATGAATAAAAGTAGAGAGAATTTGCAGAAATGAAAAAAAGAAATTTAAACTTGATTCATGACCTATAAGGTATAATAAACTATACGAGTAAGTTTTAACTTGCTTTGCAAAATTACAAAGTGTGCAATATTCTATCTATGTTTATGTTACTGCTTTTAAAAGTTTGGGGGTTTTTTTGCAGGTGCATTAGAGAGATATCAAAAGTAAAGACTTTGTTTCTTCCCATTCAGTTAAATTATTAAGGGTTACCACAAATACCTCTAGAACAATCACTCTAAGATTCCTTAGTAGGAGCGAAAAAACCCAGTCTTACTACTTGTCATTCTGGAGTTCTCTTAAGCTTTAAAGGACATATCGGAACAACAGTCAAGGAAAAAAACTTCCAAGGTTACTGCCATACCTCCTGAACAGCTAAGGAAACGGTCAGAGGACTCAACTTCACACTTTGTCATACATTCATCCTCAGTCGGGCAACTTTGGCAAATAACCACAACACAGAGTACAGATAATAGAGAGAGAGTGTGAATGTGTGTGTGTGTGTATGTATCTATATAAAAATATTACACATATGTATAAAAAAATTAATATAGCAGACATAATTTCACCTTCTCTACCAATATATCCACTGGTAACTTTTTTCTACCAGACATTTAACTGCCATGATTACAGGGAACATAAGTAAAGCTGTATATGAAAATACTCTGGAAATATCATTCATTTTAAACATTATAAATCTTACCATCCATATGACATACTGATTAATATAATCAGGATCACTGAGCTGGTTTATTAATGGAAGAAGAATTCCTCGGGAGAGGATTTCCTGAAAAACAAAATAATAGACTATTGTATACATTTATTCATAAAGCTAATATAACAGCAACAATTGAAAAATCACTGTATAGAGGTTAAATAAAAAAATGTGTAATTACAGAAAATATTCAATAGGCACTAGCACATTTCCTTCCAGTTAACATTAGATGATGTTAATACCTGAAGAAAAAACAATATTCATTTTATCATGCTTTTCTAATGTTGCTAGAGGTAAAAGAAACTTCAAGTTTTTGAAGTGAATATTTATTTCATGCAAACTGTTCTCTGCTGTTAAGCACTTATCAAGATAGTACTGCATTTAAAATAATATTACATTAGATCAATTTTACAAAATAGAATAAGAAAAGCAGTTCAGATCTAAAATTTTTTATGGCATTAAGCCAAAGAATTGGGATGGCTTTTAGAGTCCATACTTACCCTGACAAAGTATCGCATGATCTTGTTCTGGAAGTCTCCAGGAGGTAGCAATATATACAGTAAAACCTCACACAGATCCCTTAGGAATCCTAGGGAGAGAGAACAAAAAAACCCTCAGCACAATTTTATATTATGTTATTTCACATTTTACCCGATATCATAAAAACCAACAGATAAATCCTTAAAATTAAATTAAAATATACAGTTGTATATATTCTTATAGTCCCAGCATCACAGTAACACCTTTCAGACTGAGTATAAGCCGCACTGATGTTAACCTGAGACAGATCTGGAGTCGCAAAACCAAGACAAACAAAAGCCAAATTCTAAGAAGCAAAAAACTAACTCCAATGTATTTTTCTTATTTAACATATACAGGGTTTTTTTTCCCCTCATTCACACTTTGCCCAAAAAGATAAACTGATTTTTTTAATGAAGACTACAGATTAGTGATAAGGAAGGCAGATCTAATAAAAAGTAGTAAGAATCTACAAAGACATCCCCTGGTTCCCAGAAAACATATTTTTGTCTTAAAATTCTTCCAATGAAAAGAGGAATGGCTACATACGTACATACTTCATTATAATTATAGCATCAATATGTACAAATTAGAGGAAATACACATGTATAGTAGACAATCATGCTTTGAAAGTCACATGCTAAGACTTCAGTGTATTTCATATTCTAAACACAACTGTTATTATTTTAATTTAGTCTGCTATACTAAAATAACTTCAGCAGATAATATTGAGAGACCTTCTTCATCTTTGGGAGAAGTGCAGACTAGATCACGACAGACTTCTTTTTCCATTTCAACTTCCACCTCAAAGAATGTATCTACAAGTTCCTCAGCTTGATCTACATAAAAAAATTATAAGAAACATATGTTTTTGTAAAGATTAGAAACTTGAGAGTAAACTTGAATTATAAAATAAAGCTAACTATATTTCACACATGTAAGATACCTCCTACTCAGACTCAAATAAAAATAAAATAATATTTAAACCATTACATTACTTTTCATCTGATCGCCTTTCTCTGCTATTCTTTGCTGAGCTTTTCTGAAAACTCGAAGATGAGTGCCAAAGTCATCAACAAGTCGTGTCGTGAAATAAGGCTGCCAGTCTGTTTCCTTTGACCTATCAGAAAAAGACATCAATGAAAATGAATTATTTTATCCTGAACACAAACAACAGTAATAAATTTCTACTTCTCCTTCCTCCCTGCCAAGAACCACACTGACAGTAAACATGGAAATAAATCAGTCTCCTAATTGCCTATCCACTGAAAACAAATCAAATATTGTACAATACCACACTCACACCACATTAATATTTACACTTCAAATACTTTAAGGCCAACATTAGTATCTGGAATAGTGTTCTGATTCGTGACATTATCAAATATCTGTGAAAAATCCTGATATAAGCAGTCTACAACCTAGAACTAAAATACTCCCCAGGTCTTTTTCAGCCATACTTTCTATCATTTTGGAAGGCACCTAAACAAAATCATTTTCTTCTCAATTTGCAGTATTTGCATGAGTGAGAAAACACAGGTTTTACTTGAAACTACAAGTGACCTAATATTGTTAACAACTGATTCCACAGCTTATATGAGAGGTAATTAGCGTGTACCTCCAACAACGTGCATCGGTTAGCGTCAGAAAATAGTCACTGTTAGATTTGCATAAAACAATTTCCTTAGTGGTATGAAAAAAGATGCAGAGATATTCTTACGATGTCCATGCCTTACCAGCCAAGCTGAAAATGCACTTGTGCGTCAGAGGTTTAATGAAGCTAGATGTTAGTGATGGCTTTTACTCTGCACTAAGTATTCAACTACCTGAATTCTCTTAGATATCAATTTTGTTATAGCAGAATCCTTCTACAACACTTCCTTTTTTGTGTGCCCATTCCCTCAGCTGCTCTTTCCTCCCTCAAATAGAGGGAGAAAGGAATAAGGAACTCTTCCAGAGAGGGAAGCCTACTGCAAAAATCTAGATGTGGAAATAAGAAGCAGAGCTGCCTCAAAGGGCAGACGATTAAAATCATCAATAATCCAGATCCACCGTTCACACAATCAACAAATCATGCAAAAACACTAGGTGGCAGCCTTACATCATTCGCCGAAATCTGCAACTCTCAAGTAGAAAAAAAAAGAAAGGAAAAAAAAAGAACCCGCTGTATTCATTCTCTCCAGAAGCTCAGAGGGTGTATGGAATTAGAGATAATGGTACTAATCTAAGACTGCTACAGCTATATCCAACTACAGACATTATAAATATATTAGATCATTTTCTCTTAATAACAAGAGCTGCTGCAGCCCTGTGAAACCAATTTGATTTGTACAGAAGAACGCAACTGCACAGGAGTGGTGGCTATTTTTGAAGAGCTATAGTACTGTAGGAAAAAACATTAAATTTTCTATAACTTGACCTGCTTTGACACAAACCTAGTGCTTGATACTGTTCAATGAAGTAACTTGGTCAAATAGACAAAAACACTGAAGTTGGGTAGTCAGGTCCATTTCATGTAAGCACAGGGTTGCTGGCTGTAATGTACAGTTTCTTTAGCCTAGTTTTCACTATTTCCAACACTGTTTCCTAGGATTTGTATTATTTCATAATCAGTAAGATTTTATTATAATGAATTTTACCCAGAATTAAATCTAGCTCTCGATCTTTGACTTCTCTTGGTAATAGCCCTGCTCTTCATAGGAAACAGACCTGCATACAAAAAGGTGATGATTCATGCAACTCAATGCTTATGTTGCAGAAAAAAAAGCTATTCTGTAATTTTAGACATTAACCTAAACTTTGAAAAGGCCATTTTGCAAGAGACCATGACTACAAACATCACCTCCATTCATTCCTTAAGGGATCAGTAAAAGACTGTAGTTCTTAGATTACGATCTTAAAATTCTACATGTTATTTCTGTAAAATACACTTAACTATGCCAATAGACAAACTTAATCATTTACCTACTATCACACAATCCATAGATGTATATGTCCACTTGCTTAGATAGTGTATTGATGCAAATACAAATAATCTTACCTGGCAGAAAACTGAACAAGTGCATATTGAAGAGCCTGCCTGATTTCCAGAAGAAACGATTCATCATCACTTAGGGTGTAATACCAGTACTGCACATAGTCCCTCAGGGAAAACTGGATTACCTGAAATTGGCAAGGAAAAAATAAAGATGAACTAAAGAACAAAAGACAACAAAACATAAAATAGCTTTTTGCGCCTGATAATGCAACAGTAGTCTTCTTAAAAGGTTAAGATAGTGAACCATACTCCACTACCATTATGAAATTGTGACTGAAACAATAAAACTCACATAGTGACCCCTCTTTTTCATATTGGTTTGCATGCATTCATCACTGCTATGCTGAGAAACTGTAATACACAGAAAACGCATTCAAATATTGCCCAATATCCTGGCACGTCCTCAATATTTTTTCACTTAGCACTCCCATATATTATAAAATTTCTCAACTTCTATTTGTCTCTCAACTACTTAGATGTTACGTAGTCAATACTTGCAAAAATAAAAATAGATTAAATACTCCTGGTTAGAGCTCACCTGTTGCAAAGGCTCATCAATTATATTCGCACCCGTCAGTCTTCTGTCAATCTTAATAGGTCTGGCTTCACGTTTCATTTCTTCTATGCACTTGAAAGAGATTACAAAATGTGACTTCATGGGTTTCAGTTATAATTATAAATCAGTTCTTCTGTTTACGATATATGTATACTTCCAGTAATGACTTTACATGATGCTTTCCCTATTATTATAATTTATAGGGTATATAAGATAGAATTATAGCATCATAGAATCATTATGGCTGGAAGAGA
>NW_009613766.1:0-2024 GCF_000690535.1 Cariama cristata
CTTGGCAAGGACGTTGTCCAGTGGGTCTGCCAGCAACGCTGGCACCTGAGGGTGTGAGACGGGGAGGAGGGCGATGACCCCGGCACTAGTGTCTCTGGTGGGGGGCCGTGACGGGAGGGATGGCCATTCACACCTTGACTTCATCGTCCTCCTCCTCATCCTCATAAGCGTACTCGCAGGAATTGCTGCGCCTGCCCCGGGCGCCAGCGTACCCCTCCTGCAGGTTGGAAAGCTTGGCCTCCTCCTCCTCCTCTTCCTCCTCCTCCTCTCCTTGGTTCCAGGTGGTCTCAGGGGACTGGCTCTCCCCTGTCACTTGTGACCGCCACGAGCTGCTTCTGGGGCTCTCCCACAGGGCCTGTGTCCGGGCCTGCCGGAGACCCTCGCCCTTCTCCGAGCTCCGTGGGGTGCTGGTCCCACCATAATGGCGGGCCAGGACCTGGCTCGCCCGGTCAAACTCTTCCGCATCGATGGTGCAGTCATTCCAGTGCCCCTGCCGCGGGGTTCCTCTGGGCGCTGCCCCCGGCCCCAAAGCCCAGGCAGGGTCCTCTCCAGTGCCCTTGATGGCGTGTGCCTCTCCGTTGGCACTGACCGACAGTCCCGGCAGCGAGCTGTCCCCTGACAGGCTGCTCTGCCCAGAGCGGTCCCAGAAGCTAGACGTTGCCTTGTCCTCTCCGTGAGATGCACTTGATGCTGGAGGGACCCCATCCTTCACCATCTCCTCACCACACAGGAGGTCTGGGCCATCCTCTCCCACCTCGTTCCCATTGGTTTCGGAGAAGCTCATCACCTGGAGCAGCTCACTCATCAGGGAGGGCCCCAGGTCCAGGCGGAAGGAGAGCAGGGAGTCCGAGCGCTTCAGCTCTGCTTCCCCAGGGAATGCGCTCTCTTGGGCTTTTTCCAAGCGAGGGACTCGAGGGATGGTACAAAACCCGGACTCCAGCCCTGCGAGGCAGAAGGGATGGCTGGTGAGGGGAAGGATGGCTAGATGGGAGGAAACCTGCCTTACATCTAGGGGGGGACAAGGGACGCTGGTGCAGATCGGTGGCACTGGCCTCTAAAGGACATCTCCAAAGCCCAGTTACAGCGGAGGGTCTCCGGGTGGGCTCTGGGCTTGGGTAAGATGCTGATGGGGGCTAAGCCAGGCAGGTGGGACCAGGAGATGGCAGCATTGCCTCAGCTGGCCTTTCCCTCCGAGCCCAGCCACCGCCCCCAGCTCCTGCAAGCCCCCCCAAGCTTCTCCCCCTCTGAGCTCCTCTGCTGCAGACCCCTCTTCCTGGGCAAAAGCTGAGCCACAGCCCAGTGCTTTGAGGCCAGAGAAAAGCCACCCAGCTGTCCCATCCCATCTCATCCCATCCCATCCCATCCTTCCCACAACCTTTCCCCAAAGGTCCCTCCTGGATGCCGGCTGGCAGGGAGGGATGTGGGCATAATGGGGAAGGGGGCACGAGGGGTGGGGATGGAGTCCTTTGAGGAGCACATGGAGCTGGAGAGGTTGGCACAGTTAGGGACAGGGTTAGAGCATCTGTGCAGAGGTGGGGAAGGCTGTGCCGTGGGTCCCCTTGACCTCGCAACCTTGGTGTGGGCATTGCCCCACTGTCCCAGCACCCTCTTGGGGAGGCTGCTCATGGGGAAGGCGTAGGGTTGGGGGGGAGATGGGGGGCACCCCCTTACCACTGCTGCACACAGGCTGCCAGCTGTATGGGGCTATGGGGCAGGGAGAGGAGGAGAAACCATCCATGCCCCACTTTGGAGGTCCTTCCAAGGACAGGAGCAAGGACCGCAGTTGAAAGCAAGGTTAGGGTTATCTCCTCGCAGGGATTACCAGGACTGGGGACTCTTAAATGTCCTGTTGCTACCGGGCGCCTAAAGCCCCTCAGTGGGGAAACTGAGGCACGGAGGGATGGAGAAGGGCTGCAGAGGATACGCTGATCCTGGGCACCAACCTCTGCCCCGCGCTTCACTCACCGTAGGCCTGGTGCGTTTTGGAGAAGCTGTTGGAGGCACTTTTGAAGGAGAACTTGCTG
>NW_009613767.1:0-3352 GCF_000690535.1 Cariama cristata
TGGCAGCCTGGGCTCCTTTAGTGCATCTTGGGGGTAGGATGCCTCCTTTGTTCTTGTGCCTGTGCCATTCGGAGCTTTCCTAAATGGAACAGAGAGAGGAGAGACGTGCTTGTCAAACCCCTTCTAGTACCGCTTTTCCGTCTGCTGTCTCGGATGCTTAAGATGTGCAGTGCGAGCCCTCTCTTGGGTGTAGCTAATGCATCTAGATCCCTTTGCTGTATTAATGGCATTATTTTCCTCCGGCTGTGAAGTACTCGGGGCTTATATTGTGACAAGATTCGAGTACTCAGTTGTCAGGTGCTGGATGTCTGTTTTCAAAAGGCTGGTTTGCAACTGCATGGGAGGGGAAGAAGATAAACAGAAGAACTTTTTTAAAGGCAAGAAAACACATCACCCCCTGCCAGCCCCTTCAGACCCTCCTCCCTGCAAAAAAGCCTTCCTTGGGAGCACCAAAGCGCTGGGACTCTCCAGGGCTTGCCTACGAGCTTGCCATTTCTCTCCCGCTGGCAGAACTTGTGCTTAGACGTGCACCCCATGAGTCGGCCCACGGGTTTGTCTAGAAACCTCCAACGCCCCATCCCGAGGGCCCACACCAGCGCAGCCTGCTCTGTGCCTGGAGCTCAGGGCTCCCCGAGGAGGGTCCTGCCCTCTCCTCCCTGCCCCGCAGGTCCAAACCTCCCCGGATGAGCACACGCAGCAGAGGGAACGTTCTCCTCTCAGCATCTCAGCCCATGCCTTCCTCACCTTGTCGGCATCTCAGGGCGAAAATTCAATCTGTAACTGTTCTGACTTACTAGAAAAAAACCACATTAGAATTATGAGGAATTTACAGAAGGGCTTTTTGCATTATATTTTTTTAATATGTATTTTAATACTCATCAGTTTTTCTTAGCTGTCTTTCTGAACACTGTGAAAGAAAAGGTAGTTTTCCTCTGTGAAATACCACTGTACATGTAGCCAGGGGCACTATCTCTATGGCAGCACTGAACATATATGAACATATATTTTTGTCTGTTCTCCGGGCCATCCAGGCATCAGCTCTTGCTGGAGGCAGGATGGTAAAGAAGTGGGAGAAAAGCAAGGCCTCAGCCCCTTCTCGTTCCAGCCCATGTATGTCACTGAAGAAGACAGCAAATGTTGTATTTTCAAAACTAGAAAGTTGTTATTATTTTGGTTGCACTTATTAAGTGAATCGTTTAGAGCTGCGGTTTGTAAATAATGCAAAACACTGGGGGAAACTGAGAAGCCGCGTGTGCTATAGAGTACGCGATAGACAGTTGTCACAGTAACTGCTCAGTTTTGCCTGTATTTGGTTATTCTGTTAGAGCTAAAGGCAAAAAAAAGGGCCTGTAGATTCGTCTGAAGTTTGGCAGCGCAGTGTCTATTAAAGACAGACCGTCTGGGCTCCTCCGCACGCCCCTGCCAGCGTGGCAGGAGGAAGGTGCTGGCACCGCACAACCTGGCTTGCTGCCCTGCAGAGCTACCTACTAAAGGGTGGTCAGCAGAGAAAATGTCTCTTTCCTGTCTATTTTAAATTGCCAATAAAATCCTGTAGTCGTTAAATTGGTTCTAACAGCAGAAAAGTAATTTTAAGTGAAAATCCCCATCCTGCCAATCTTAATTTATGCATATATCCCATGGTGCCATTGACATGACTAGAAACCCATACCTGATGGAGGAATGTTTGGAGAAGCAATCGTGTTTAATATTCAGACTCTTAACAATGAGAAAACACTTAAAGGTTCATGTATTTATGCCTTTCATTCTCTTTCTGTTCCCCAATGATTCTTTGTCTTCTCCAAACAAGATTTCTTTGGCAAGCGGTAGCAAGACGCTCCAGTCTCAAATGCGATTGCACATCTTGGATCAGCGTTCGTTTTGAACTGGGCATTCAAGTAACACAGAATTTTTCTGCTTGGTCATCTCCAGGATAACACAGTGGGGCTTTTTTATTTATTTGGTGGGTTGCTTACAAGAAGCCATCCGGATTATGCCGCCCTGCTCTTCCCTGCGGTGCTGGAAGTAGGGCAGCAACAGCCGGCGTGCCGACGGGAGCGGCCGGGGTGGCCGGGGAAAGCTCTTCCCTCTCGCCCGAAGGAGACCCCGGCTTCTGGTGGGCTGGGGACAGAGGATCGGGCTGGGGACAGCCCCTCTGCAAGGCTGGGGCTGGCTCCGCGGCAGCCACGGGGTAAGGCTTAGGATGTCTGGCCTGGGGGCAGAGTGGGTTTTGTCTGCGTTGTAGAAAAGCGCTTGAGCGTACAGAAGCACGCACAGGGGCTGGAGGAGAGAACATTAACGTAATGCTTGCCCTGGGCCCAGCCAGAGCCTTCTGGTGATTCCAGAAGTCTCCATGAGATTCATGTGAATAGAGTGATTGACAAGATCCTTGAACATAATTACACATACTAAAAACATTCTGAGCTCTGCCCAACAGCAATTTAGGAAAGAAACTTGGTTTATTAATTTAACTGTGATTTCTTGTCTGTTATTATAATAAGTCAGAAAGACTGAAAACCTGCTAATTAAAACTTCTAACACTTCTGAGCAATGCAGAGGAGCAATGAACTTACATATTGCAAAGCAAATACTGATAGAGCCTTCCAAAAAGAAAAATTGGAAAAAAATGCTATTGCCCTGGAAAACAAGACTCTCCTTGTGTTTTTCCTAGGAGAAAAATACGGGGAAATCATAACATACATAGTATTCTTGCTATATTGAAATCTTGTCCTTGCAGCCAGAGCAAAACCGTAACAATGGGATGTTGGCTGCAATTCGCCTTTGTTTTCATTGGCAAAAAAAAGAAGGCAAGAAGCTTGAGGAGGGTGTAAATGCAAAGTTAGCAAATGGCAGCAGTCTGCCTCGGCAGGAACAAGCACACGTGTGAGGGAGCAGTGGAGAATTAGGTGTTTTGTGCGTTTCTTCAGTGTCTCCCACTCGGCCTTGAAATGTTGCTTCTGCTGCCGTAGAAGCAAGGTACTAACATGTACCTGTGCCATGACTTTACGACAAAACATTTCATTTAGTCCCCAGCGATACCTTGAGAACTGGCAAACACAGAAATCTGCATGTGTCCCACCCCTGTACAGGTAGTTGTTTGCGTTCTTTGTACTAGGACTGGTGTTACTTGTACCAGAAGTTTGGTTGGAGGGAAGCTGTGCCGGAGCAGAGTGGCTCATTTTTAATTAGCCAGAGCCTGCATTAAATATCGTGAACCAATATTGTCAAGGGCTAAGTGATTGTTCTGTTATTTGCTAAGGTTCTCCCACAGTGGACATTTCTCTGCTCTTTATTTTAAAGAAGTCTGATTGAAAGTTTATGACTTTGGGAGATGGGGAAGAGGCGAATACTTGCC
>NW_009613768.1:0-7749 GCF_000690535.1 Cariama cristata
TACACGACCTCTTGACCTCGACCCGGAAACAAAACCTTCGCTCCGAGGGGGCGGGGCGTGTCCATGGGTTTGCGCGTGCGCGGTCTCTCCCAACGCAATGCATCATGGGAAGCGTAGTCCGAGGAAGGGAGTGAGCCGAGGGGCGGGCGGCAGCGAGAGCCGCCGGGCGGGGGCGGGCCGCAGCTCGTCGCCCTGAGGAGCATTTGCCTCCTCACCTTCTCCGGCCTCTTGCCCGTGTCTCTGTAACCCGCCTCAGCCGCCGGGCAGCGCACAGACCAAGCCATCGTGGCCGGATGCTCCTGAAATATAAATCCGCTGCTTTTCCCAAAACTTGGGTGGTTTGTTCTGCAAAGCGTCCCTGCCGCAGAGGGGCCCGGCCACGCCCGGGGCGGGGGGCCAAGCATGGTCCTGAAGATCACATAAACTCACACCAGTATGCACACCAGTCCACAGCCTCTGGATAACGCCCTGCGTAATGCAGGTTGTGAAGATACAGTGTCTTCACCCACAGCGAAACATCGAAGAAACACTGAGAAAAGCCAGTGAAGAAACTGTTTGTGTGCTAGTATGCATAATTTGAGTGGTGAACGGCCACACTTTGAATATGGGCAATAAAAATAACAAGCACCGAATGACCCTGGGATCTTCTGAAGAAGACAAAAGCATGGCTGTGATCATGTTACAAAACATTTCCCTACCTTAATGCTTATGCAAAAGGAAAAAAGGGGGGATGGTAAACATAGCTGTGGCCTGTCTAACATTTTGGTTTTGTTCAGCAGTACCTATCACTGCTTTCACTCGATTCTCAAGCTTAGGGTGTAAGTCAGTCTATTCCACTTCAGACAAGGAACCTGAGAGGTACTATGCTCCAAGGAAATGGGGACTAGAGCATAGACCGTAGATTTCTAGATGTTCCTCTGGAAGAATTCCCTAACTGTAAAATAACCAACCTGTTTTTTTTATCTTAAGAGTCGTTGCTTGTATTATTTTTCTCCATGACAGATTCAAAGGATTGATCAGACTATTGAGAAGTGTGATCCCACTACAAAGACGGGTTGAACCCCTCTAATGGATTGCATTATCAGAAAGAGTTTCCTCGCTCGCTCCCCACTGATGGCTACGTGCGCTCATTTTACCATTTGTCAGTTATAGCACATGGTGATCCCTTCCTTAAGGCAGTTCAAATTGCCATCTGGATGGAAAACTAGTGTTAGAGGAGGGTTTGTTTTCTGCTTTATTCAAGAGTTGAATTAAATCAACCAAAGTGTGTATTGAACACCCCAGTCTGGTGAGCAGGATTACAGAGTAAGACCTTGCTGGCTTTGGTAGCAAAAATACAGATAACTGCTACCTCATGCACCTTGACCCATGACATTTCAGGAGAACAGCAACAGAAATACTTCTTTGCTGGACACACCTGATCTTTTATGTTGTGCTTGGTTGAGCATTACTGGCTGAAACCAATAGGCACAGTGAAAGCTTAGGAATGGGACCTGAACTCCTGGTACTGCCAATTTGTCTACCATCTGTGCTAATAAAATTTTGCATGTGATATCTACAGTAATAAACAGTTATGTACAAGAGGTTGTGAGCTGAACAGAAAGTATGTTTGACCTCATCTTGTATAATATTAAATAATCTGGTTTCTGCATCTTCAACAGGTCTTCTGTGAGCCAAGACATCTATTCTTTGGGCTGGCCAGACAACTGATTGGGATCAAAGCCATTAAAGAACAAGTCATTAAACATCTGAGGACATGTTGCCTCTATGGAGAGTCAGGAACAGCAACGGCATATAGATCATGCCTCTAACCCCCAAGCTGATTAACTACGAATGAAAGATAAGAAATTACCTCTAAATCCCCGAAAACATGGCTCCAGACAGAGCATTATGCACGCTTGCATTTATAACTAATCGCCAACTTGAACAGTATATGGAAATTGCATCTATTGGTTTATTCTATGAAAACTATCATTGGCTCTCACAATTTATTTTCATGTTAGCCAGGAATAATCTATTCGGAAAAGAAACTATCCTTTGGAAAAGGGATGGGATGTCAAACTGAACACTGAATTCCCAGTCCTGATATCTCGGCTAAGTTTTGGAGAATCTAGGCTAAGGAACAAAAAAATCCTAGAATGATGATGTGTGCTATGTTTGTTGTAAGATTGAAACAAACGATTACCAACAGCTCAACCTGTCTTAACACAATTCTAAGATTGTGTAATACTGGAAGGAAAGAAAAATTGGGGTGATTTGGCGTTCTTGTTTACAGCAGTGAATCCATGTAGAGTGTAGTAGAGAAAATATTTGGTGAAAATTCTTCATGATTACATGAATACTGCTACATTTAATAAAAAAACTATCTAAATTTAGAGCAGTTAAGAATCTACCATAGTCTGAGGCTATCATTAGGAAGCTTCTCATGTGATGAGATTAATTAAGATGCACTAATTACTTCAATACCTTGAAGATTAGAACCCAAATGTGCTATGCTAATTTTGGTTTAAAATTTAACAAAATTCTCAGTTTACTTCCAAATTATTAAAGTTTGTTACACATTCTACAAACTTATATACAGAATCCATGGTAACTGGACACAGATCACTTAGATCTGTTATTCAAGTTTATATAAATTTTCATTTATGTACTGAAGCAGCTTTTCTTTGATTACTTTCACAGTATTTCTTACTAACCTGCTGTCATATGCACATAATTAGTATTCTCTTACTAAAATACTATAGAAAGTCTTTTTGCCCATACTGTTTGAATTATTGAACAACCTGTGTTTCATACTATGGTTTGGAGCAATGACATGTAGTTGGCAATTTCTCACATCTTCCAAAGGAAGGACAAGGTGTTGACCTACAAAGTTCAGTAGGTTTAATCTATCTTATAGGAATTGTGCAAATTTTTGTTGGGCAAAGGAGCTCTTTGTTTAAATTATCTAAGTGAATTATCTTGCCACCTTAATTACCCCCCAAAAAACCCTAAGTTATATTCAAGAAGAATTAATCTCTGTTACCATAAAACATCCATAATACAAGCTTTTCCAGGCAACACCACAGAAATTTAATAATGTAAATGCTTAGTCAAATCTTACCTGAATATCTTGGTCTGTAAAGCTGGACAAGAAATCTCACAAGAATATGCTCTTCTGTGAACTTTCTGGTACTTCCTGCTTTTAATTTGGCCAAAAATACTGCATAGAAAAGTGCAACACAGCACTTTTTCTCCCAGCTGGAATTAGGAAATGCAGGGTATGAAAAGTGAAAAACAGAGTAGAAGAAAATGATCCAAATTCTTCTAGAACCTCTTAAAAATGTTTTAATTGAACTGGTTTGTTAAACTGGAACTATTAATGACTGAGCCCCCAGTGGGAGGATTTATAAAAAAAATAATTCAGTGATAATATCCACATTTACACTGTGTAGGACTTGAAAATGTATTTTGTACCAGTACATATACTGGATGATAAATGCCAAATTAAGGAATAAATACTGTACAGTATGTAACTGCTGGCAGTTTATACCCTATGTACGTGTACATATAGATGCAGGCATTTAAAGACACAGTCATGTAGCTCCACCTTTCAGTGAAGGCAAAATTAGACTGTTTAACAGTTACTGAAATGCAGTTCAGTTGAGCATTAATATTTTGAAGATGTTAACCTTAGAGATGCGCAGGCAAACTTGGAGTACAAAAGCTGTGTGTACAGAAAATTGATCAAAGCTTTGTCTTCATCATTAGTAAAAAATATTTTGTCTTGTGATTACTATACACTAAAAAGTAAAGGCAACAGCATGGATTTAAAAGCACTGAAACTGATCTGCTACATATATTTTTATATTGCACAAAATGAGAGCCTCTAGTCAATTGCAAAACAAAACTGCACAAGCTGAAAAAGACTGGCAAGTGCTACTGTAACTTACAACATTCCTATGCATTTTGTATGCTTATATACTGTTACAGGTCCCAAGACACAATATTCTGTTAGAATCAGCACAGAACTCAAATAGCTATACAACTGAGAGGCAAGTTAAACAGAAACAAAAAGCTGATCCAAAAAAATTTCCAGACATGGTGTCACCTGATCCTCCACAGGGGCAATAGTTGCTTTTACTAAGGTGGTCCAATGAACAGCTGAAAAGGTCAGAGTGTGGATTAACATTTTTTTTATTTCCCATGGAGTCTTCTAAATCCATGCTTGCAAAGGGTATTCTGGCAAAACTTTCTATATGAAACTGATATTGCCTCAATGATTTTTCCTTCAACTGAATTTAAAAAAAAAGTCTATCTCAATCTAGGTATGTCAGAATATGTACAAATTTAGCAAACAGAAGGTTGAGAGAATTATCAACCCTTGACAGTTAAATAGACTGAGAAATACAAATGTCAGGTGTTATGTAGGTTCATTTTAAAAAAAAAAAAAAAAGGAAATTAAATGATAAATGGCTTGCAGTTCTCTGAAAATGGCTCTCTGAATTTCAATCTTCCAAGTATTGTCCTAAGGCAACATAAGAGGATTAACTAATTATTTTGTTCTGTACAGAAGAACATGGGGAACATGCTAAAAACATTAGCTGCTCTTTTTTTTCCTAAATAGCCATTTTGTACTGGAAAGTAGTAATACAAAGAACCTTGAACTTGGCAAGATCATTCCAATCCTTGGTAAATACTTTTAAGTTGTCCTTAGAGTATTAAAACCAAACATCCTGGCTTCTGAATTAACTACAGAACAAAAGAATTTCTGCCCTCTGCCCTGTTGGGTATTAAGCAATTCTAAATAAAAAAGTCTCAGTCAAAATGCACCTGCACATACCTAACGCAAATTGCCTTTGTCAATATGGGTACCGAGTATACTGTATGATATTCTGCATAGCTAGGTGCTATGTAAAGCTTTGATCTGAGAGTGGACAGGAAAAAACCCAAAACAAAACCTGTTTCAGTTTCACTACATATGCAGAAAGACAGCAGTGCCCCAACCCAATCCTTCCTCTCAGACCCGCAAAGATTTTTAGCTGTGTCTACAGGCCAGTTAAACCTCCCGTTAAGCTTGTACTCTCTGGTCAGGCTATGGATACAAGATGAACAAAGATCTGTATCTTGAAACATCCTCCAGTCTGCTTACTTTATAGTTTAAGCACACACCAGTCAAGACTGGAATGTATGAGGAACTTTATATTCATCTTCCAGGTTAATTTTGGTGGCAGTTGGAAAGCAAAATTTCTCAAGAATAAGAAATGATGACAAATAAAATATGGTCTTACTTTTTAAAAGGTGACTGTAATCTCAGTTTTTGCTGTGCTAATTCTGAATTAGTTGTTATGTGTCCAGCATAAATAAGGACAAACAAAAGAATATTTTAAAATCTGACTACTGCTAATAAGGATGGCTACGATGCTGTAAAGAGTTGCTGCACTAGCTGCACATCTTGGTATCACTTCACTTGCAAAAGCATGCAAAAAGGATACTGAAGACAGGAATTGTCTGTGCCTTTTACTCTTTCCTCTTTTACTTCAGTTCTGGGTCTTGTATGAGAGGGACAAGAAAAATATGCTTCTAGAAAGCAGAATGTCTTTGATTTTACTGTAAAAGGCTGGAAGTAAAAGGCTGTAAACAGAAAAAACCCAAACGTTGTTTGGCATACTTGAAGTAAATCCCTCTGTCATCTTAAGAGAAATAATACTTCTTAAAATTATCATTCTGATTTTACCATTATCTTCTTCACTGTTAGTAGTAACTGGTTTATTCAGCAAATACATTCATAGGCAACATTTTATGACAGTACATTATTGCATTTCTTTCTTATAAGAGAGTGATGGTCAGGGAAGTTAATACAGAGACAAGTGTTCTTTCTGTAGGTACTCTGGAAGAATTTGAGCTCTATTAACTGAGTGAGATTGCCACACAGATTGCTGTATACAAAATCTCTTTAAAAAACACTTCTAAAAATTCATTTCACAGCAAATTGCATGTTAAAAAAGTGTACATTTTATTTTAAGGGAAGTAACCAAGTATCAGATATATGATAACAGATTTTACACAAAAGCTTGTGTATTTGCAAGCTAAAACACAAACCCAAATGTTTCATATTTTGCTTGCTCCTTTCTTATGCTCTCCAAGTGAATTAATACCAGTACAAAGAATAAATTTATTCATTTTACTAAAAAGAGACATATGCTGTAAAGTTTCATATTGAAGGCAAATGCTTATTTTACATTTCAGTTACCCAGAAGAAAATTTTATGATCTCCTCCGACTGCACATAATGGAAGAGTTCTATGCCATGTCAAACCAGATCCTACAGCTGCAGTGCCAGTAAGAATGGGCTTTAAAAAAAAAGAAAAAAAGAGAAACATCAATACAACTTACCATATAAATGATTTCTATACCACGTATACCAAGTTGCATAGACAAATACCACAGATTCAGTACTCCTTAACAAATACAGTTAAAATACAACAGAAGTCCAACTGATAAAAATCTGATTATCTGCTACTTAGTTCCAGTAGCTACTTACTACATTTAAGAAAGATACAGCAAAATACTCCAGGATAACAAATTGTTTCAACTATTTTCATTATTATTAACATTATTATTATTATTTTAAAGGCATATTTTCAAACTTAGAAACCTTTTTTAATGAAATTACTTCCTGTTATTTAAGCATATTCACAACTAGTATGTTTGGAGGTAGCATTTTTACTGTAAGCGTTTCAAATGCGTACTAACTCCAGCAAAACGAAAATATTTCCTATGCTTAGTGTTCATTATCTCTGGATATATTTTCATTAATGATTTAAAATATAATTAGTACAAACCTGTAAAATACACAACCAGCTGTTTTTAGCCTCTTTAGAATTAGAAATACTGAAAAATTTATTAAATAACAGGTTACATGTCTCCCCCCGCCCCCGTTAGCACTGGTAAGGGAAAACAAAATAAAACATGTGGATCAAGCAGCTTTTAAAATAGCAGGTTAAGCATGGTGTGATTTTTTTTTCCCCCCTAGCATGGATGACACAAACGAAAATAAAACAGGTAGACCAAGCAGCATCTCCAGATGGTTTGGACTAGGTTTTAATTGTAGCTTTTAACTATTTACGAGCCTGATTTGAAGAGAACAGATGCAATTCCAGTCAAAAGGTGAACTCAGAAATTTACCTGGGGATGTCCTAAATGATGAACAAGCAGTTGAGTAGTTGCCTTTCCTGGATATCCAGTTGTTGCAAACAGATTTTCGTTCACTTGGGACCACCTATGAATAAAATGAACGTACTTTTCAAATATTCCTATCCACCAGAGAAATAAACTTAGATAAATGGCATGTAAATGATTCACCACCCGCAGTCCCGTATGCATGCTGTTATAAAACAGAAAAAAAAAATCATGGGAATGTTACACATATATCCTAAATGTAGGTCATTCACAGATTTCACAAAGTTTATAGACTAGGTCCCCTTAAAAATTATTTAATTATTTCCTTAAACTCACAACTGCTTGCATATACATAGATTTATATAGACAAACCCCACAGAATAGAGACAACACTTATACCTGAATAATCTGGCTCGATCAATATGGACAGGTCTCTTATCCTGTGGATAACTAAAACAGACAGTCAGGGTAAAAAACTGTTCTGCAAACAACTCCAGCTCATACTGTACCAAAAGCATGTACTATTTAAACAGTGAAAGAGACACACTGTCTACTCTGTGTGAAGAAGCTGAGGGAAAACCAGAGCATT
>NW_009613768.1:7766-25426 GCF_000690535.1 Cariama cristata
ATTTGGTGTAGGAAAACTGAAGTAGTTATCCAGTTTATTATGGTTCAATAATTATCTATTTATGACTTTGAATGACATTTTAGCAAACACATAAAACTTACAGTAAACAGTAGTAAGATGCTGTCTCAAATGGACAAAAAGACAATGTTATTTTTAACAGAGAAATACTGATAAAGATGAAACAAAGAATACCAGGGAATGATCTGTAATGATTTCATAATTCCTGATGAATAAGTGATATAATACATAGTATATTTAAGTGCTACATTAGCAAAGTAGCCACATCTCTTCACATACTGCTTAAGAAGAAAGAAACCTATCTCATGTGTATAAAAATACCTGGAGCGAGTGATATCCCAGATTAGCCAATCACTTCCAGCAACTGCTCCAATTTTAAGAGTATTTTTTAAACACCAGTCTGCTGACATCAGCGGTGTTTGTTCACACTCTAGGGAGAGAATGGCCTGCTGTGTAATTAGATCATAGAATCGTATTGTTCCATTCTTCTCTGCTACCATCAGCTGTTAAGAGAAATTAATAGAATGTTGTAAACTTAGCATGTAATGAATCTTAATATCTTTTCTACTCTATAGCAAACCTAGCATGCTTTCAAGCAAATATTAATAATATTAAAATAGGTACAATTTTTCACTTTGCACTAGAAAACATTCTCTTGAACACTCTTCCACCAATAAATAAAAAGCACTTTAATCTATACTACTGTCACATTGTTATACATAATGATTACATTATTTTATCTATATATATCTTCAGATATCTATGTATATAATTTTGGTGCTTAGAAGCACAAGTTCTTAACCACCAATACACTGTGCTTTTAGAATTGTAAAGCAAAAAGTTATTTTATTAAAAAGTTCCTGTTCTGAGTACAAAGAACTGACTGACAGACATAGTGCTGTATGAGGAAACAACAGTATTAATCAGTGTAACTGTAAAATCTGGATTCAATCTTACAGATTTTATATAAGATCTCTTACTTCATCCTATAACAGTGTGCAACAGATTTCATCTAAACTTTTTCCATTAAAGTAATATATTCAAGCAGTTTATTAATTATTGTAGAAAGAGCTTCCTGATTAAATGACAAAAGAGATTATCTCCATGAGGAGACAATGGTTCTCAGGTAGTCACGAACAATAACTAAGGAAGGCAAAGAAGCATTAAAAACAATATTCCAATAACATCCAAATTTGTTTGGAAGAAGAGAGCTGTCACCAAAACATGCTCTTCTGCAAACTAAGTGCAGCAAGCACTTTGACCTGCAGTAAGCTTTTCAGCAACCATCAAGTCTGTCAAGTTTTACTAGCTTCTTGAAGGGGTTTTTCTTTAAGAAAAAAAATTCCTGTCCCTACTCTTTGATAAGGGTCAAAGAAAAGACAAGCAATATATAAGATTGGTGTAATATTGCAGTATTTTGCAGCAAATCTAGTAATTTTGTTGCACTAACAAATGTGCCCAGTAGCAAACAGTAGCAAACACGTTCAATTGTGATACCACCTGAATCAACAGTTTTCCTAGTAAGGACCAGATACTGATATTGGTGGAAAGTGTGATGAGAATAGAGATCTTTCTTCCCTATTGCTCTGTAAATATTTTGATACCTTATTTGACTGCTTTTCTCTGTTTTAAGCGTGTGTTTTGGTGGTAATCTGAACAAATATTTGTAGCTGCTTAATGCAGTTATTGATTGGTACAACAGGAATAATTAATCCAAGATTGCAAGGACCAGACCATTAATGAAGCTGAATATTTTGGTATATATCAGCTGATTAATCCTCGCTGGTACAATAAACAGATAAGTATAAAATCACAGTTTATGGATTTGTTTTGATTTTTCAGCACATATTTCATATATTCCAAGCAAGAACAACAACAAAAAAAACCCCTTGCTAACTTCAAACAGATACTTTTCAAAACTTGGCGTGCTTTATAAGAGTCTGCTATTGGTGAACCCTGTTACCATAACTGAGAAGAACCTGAACTTTTCTCTGGTAACTGTAAGTTAATATGCAATCAGCAGAAGTGTTATCAACAACAATTGATGTATGTAACCAAGAAGGAATATTTCTGATGGGAGGAGTGAAGAACTGAGGGTAAAGTGACAATAGGAATGAGAATTCATTTACAGTGACTTCACAGCAGATCCAACCAACATCCAATTACAATGTGCACTAGCTCCCCAAACTTCAATCTTACTACAGCATCAAAGATTCAGAGTTTAGATAAGTCCACCCTCCTGATTTTTCAAAGGTCATGAGAGTGAAGAGCTGGAAAACACAACCTTGAAAGCCTCCTCAGGATGCCAGCAAACACTCATTCCAGGAGAACGTAAAACAAAATGGGCCTTCTCATTTCCTTCCAAATCCCAGACCCTAAAGCAAAAAACCCAAGAAAACCCAAAGTATTAAACTATTTGTTGCCATTTAACTCCAAATACATTAACTTTCAGTGCCTCAATACATTCACAAAGGAAGTAACCAAATGAAATATTGTTTGTGCTTTATCACTTCAAGAAGTCGGTAAAAGCGGTCAGTGCTGAAGATAATGTATTTTAGCGCTGATGAACTAGGCAGAGCCTCTGTTTAAAAGGGCAATATCCAAATAATTTGACAAGTTTAGCTGTCTAGACATGAAATCTGGATGATATGCTCCCACTTTATTCATAGGTCAACACTGCAGCCTTTATACTATACCATAAATAGCACTGAGACAATGACACGAAGGTCAGTGTTGGTCTAGTTGATACAAGCAACCTAGGGTGAAGTACCAAGCAACTAAAATCATCCACGTTACCATGTAAAGGATAAGACCATGCACTAAAGTATTTTGCTTGTCTAATATATGATTTTTCCATTTTTTCCTGGTAATACAAGGTTGAGTAATGGAAATATAAGAAACTAAAAATGAAGCTAAGGCAAACAAAAGGATCTACAGCAGAGGCAACACTAGCCCAGAAAGGGTCTTGGCAAGTTTTCAACAAATAAATCACACACGCCAGTTTAATCTTTTCTTTTAGAAGCACCTACAGCACATATCAAGCAGTTAAACAAAAAATTCATAAAATCAACAACATTTGGTCAATATGGATTGACAGAGAAGTGTATGCTGAAACACCAAAACTAGGTTAGGTGCTGAGTGCGTTTTCTTTGGATGCCTTCAATATGAGTGCTAATGAGCCATGAAGCTACTTCATTTATAAACTGCAACGAAACCAAAACTGAGACTATTTTACCTCACAGTCACTGCTCATCTGCCTCTTTTCTTACAAATCAGTAGGTCAGTTGTAAGACAAAGACATTGCAGTTGTGAAAATCAGTCTCAACCACAAGGCTATGTACTATTTATATGCATTTGCATACCAAAACATACACATACATCCTTCCTCCCTGACACACAAAACCTTAGAAACAACTAGCTTTTTAAGTAGTGTTCTGTCCAGTCTTTTGAGTTAGAAGAGTAGCTATGTACTATTATTGTTTATTCTAGAGGATTTTTGCTGACTTCCTCCAGACATTTTCAGTTTATATCTCACCAGGGTGCCTAGAGCCTTATATTTAAGAGATTTCAAAAAACTCTTAAATAATACATCATAAGTCTAGACAAAATATATGGGAATAAAGTAAATATATTTAATGAACAATGTTGTTTTCTTAAGCCAAACCACAACAGATCAAATATTTGTTCTCCCTGTAGAAAACACAGGGTCTCTAATCTTGAAGAATCAGTGTCCTTATTAAAAAAAGTCAAAACAAAAACCTGACAACTGTTTAAAAAATGAAATATCTACTTGATTAGGTAATTTAGAAACATACAATACTTTCTTCTACTGCCAAAAATTTTGCCTTGTAGATTTGTCCAAGTCAAATCAACACTTTCCATGTGTATTTACTGTGCAGGGAGAAAATTATGATATAACAGAAGACGGTGAATCATTTTGGCCAAAGGAGCGTGCCATCCTGTTTCCTTCCCTGAAGTGAGTGAGGTTATTAGGTGTTGAGACAGAAATTTATGCTTTCTACATCCCTAACTTTGTTATTTATAAAATCCCAAACTTGTATCAGTTACTTTGTAAGAATGGTAAGATTGTTAGTAACAAACAGTATAGGAGGGTGGAAAAAAAGGATAAATGCCCCTCTTATATTTTCTTCTTTATTTATTGATAGTAAAGATGGTATCATTTAGTTAAAAAACCAAACAAACCAGGCAATACATATCAAAATAGATCCTTGTGCATCAAGTCCATTCTGGTATGGAAGTTTACAATTACATATGTGTTCAATTAACTCTTTTCAATATTTCTTTGTGACTAAACCAAGTAAAAGATGTGCAAAGATCAAAAATCTAGCCAAACTGAATTTCAGTTACTCAGTTACTCAGTAATCGTAACCAAATCAGCTACAGATGCAAAAAAACCCTCTAGTTTTGTCCACATTCCTACCATGTAAATCAATCCAAAAAGACTGAGCATTTTGTCTCCCATTCAAAGCCGTTGAAACTTTACTAATATTAATGTGATTTTATACCAAAGCAAACTAGTGTCTACTTTTCTCCAAACATCCTTACTTTTTGTAACCCGGCAATGTGTCACCCTCTTACTTCTCCTCCTCCCCCCACCAACCATTGTTGTATAGACTTGCTACTGGGCTTGTGGTATTTTTTTTTTTATATTTTAAAAAAGCTTCCACAATCAATTTAAAGACGAAAAGTTTGAATAACCACAGTTGAAATAAGGGCCAAAGTCTGAATAATGGAAAACCTCAACAATAATACATAATCTGCTCAGTAAATTCATTATTTTTTAAGTAACTAAGGACTGAGAAATTATATACTGCAGTGCTCACAAAATTTAAACTAACACAAAACACAGATAGCTACAAAGCCATTTAAGAAAATTCTTGAGATATGAGTACATTTCTCTTGTCACTCACATCCTATAATTAAACAAACAAATGACAACTGCAGTTATCTCAAAGTGCAAAGATATTCAAACTACGTTGGAACAACTATATTGTATGTTGTATGCACAAATATGCATAATGACATGCTGCATATGTGCAGTAATTTTATCACACAATGGACTTTTATTAAAGTTGGCAAAGTATTCATTAGAACATCTGAAAACCTGTCTTGTGGCAATAGAGATTATCCTTATTTTATATTCTAACTTCCTCAATTCTGAATAACTCTAACTAGAGAGCAAAACCAAATCCTAACTGAATAAAAAATCATCATTTGCATTAGTAAAAGAACAAAACTATATTGCAACCTTCAGGCATTTCTCAAATCCCCAGAAGACAGAAGTAAAAAAGAGAATTCTTTCAACATAAGATTTCCAACAATTTTAGCGAGTAGGGTGGGAGCTAGAACAAACTTTGAGACCCGATACTATTCCCAGCCACAAAGCATGATCAACTATACTTGAACCATAACTCAGAGATTACTGTCTGACCTACTCTTAAAAATGCCCAACACGTTGTTTTGTTTTTTTTTTTTAATAATATCTAACGTAAATATTGTTTGCTGATGTTTCTTTGTATCTCCATCAGACATATTCCATGTGTGAGGAAAATTCTATCACCCCTGAAAAGCCTAAAGGACTATGGAGAAGGGCAAGATTTCCATTATCAAGATCTTACAACAAAGGTAAAGTGTGAAGTTCCTCATTGACACAAGGAGAGGATGATCTCAGAAAAGGAAAACGGAAGTGCAGAGATTAATTAATGCTGTGGAGAATATAACCAACACTGGCCTTGTCTAGGTTTTCTGCCAACT
Organism: Cariama cristata; assembly: GCF_000690535.1. Taxonomy (NCBI): domain Eukaryota; kingdom Metazoa; phylum Chordata; class Aves; order Cariamiformes; family Cariamidae; genus Cariama; species Cariama cristata. The sequence goes on from NW_009613768.1 coordinate 13,560, forward strand.
CCATACAGAGGTGGTTATCAAAGATCTGAAGAGGATACTAGACAGGGCTCAAAAGAACAGATGGCTGAACTGGAACTGCAGAAATACCCTCTAGCTGTTCAGAAGGAGAAAGGTGTAATATTCAAGATAATTTCTAGTAATTCATTTTATTTTCCTGACAAAATAAAGAATTTAAGTTTTTACAAATCAGGTAATGCACTGCCCAATTAACAGTTCACCACTGCAGAATCTGTAGCAGAATTAGGTAGCAGAGCTCCCTATTCAGCACACTGTGAAACAAGCCACAAAAGTGATTGCATGGGGAGAAAGGGGAAATTCATCTGTGCTGCTAGCACTAGTCTACCAGGCACAGCCATCTTAAACTAGTCTCCTGACTCCGCATAAAGGCTCCTAAATTTATGCCTGTAGAGCATTTTCTTTTTTTTGATCCATGAAATAAAAGCCTTTTCATAGAGCAAATGTGCAAATACTCTTTCAGAAAGTTGACCCAGGTTCACCATTTTCTTTTGGTGGCCAAAGGAAATGACAATGTTACTAAAAGAACAGTAATGAGAATATTTCAGATTTTAGCATTAAAATCCATGTTATCTCTAGCTTCTTGTAATACCTACTTGGATATGCAAGCATTGATCTGTTTTTCACTGCTAACTGTGGGATGTAATGCTGATTATCCCCTGCAATGTTGGTAGAAGTGGGAGAGACAGAGGAACTGCATACGTACTCGCTCAAGCGTCTCAACTGACTGTTCTCCGCTAATACACATTTCAGATCATGCACACTCAGAAATAAGTCCAAGAAATACACGCTACTACTACTGAAATACCCTTAAAGTTATCTAAAGCAAAGCCAGAGACTAAGCAGTATTTTTGTAAAAATGTGAAGCTTCAGTTTTATCCTTTCAAACAAAGAAAAATTAGCTGTTAGAGAGTTACCAGCTTATTGTTTCCAATGTAGATGTAGAACTAAATGCTTCTGTGGTATGACTGTTACTGAGAAACTCAACTACAATTCTGCCAATGACTTTCTAAAATACAAGGTAACTGCTAAACAAATCTAATGCAATAATTTCTATTTAAAACAATATACTGGCTAGACTACCTTCTAGGACTGTGTGACCCCGTAACGTAAGTCATAATGCATCACACAGGAAACAGCTACCATTTCATCCACATATTTTGAAGACTTCCTAACTAAAGGCTTATTAATCTACACTCTAAGCCCAGACTGAAATAACGTTCTAAACATTTGATTCAGAAAGTGTTTTGTTTTTTTTTAAGCTGACTGGATACTGTAACAGGAGACCAGTTAATACTCACATAGTGATTGTGAAGTACAACAGAAGTTATTGGTTAATACTTGCACCATGGCTGTAAAGTTAAGAGAAATTGTGTAAGACTACATTTGGGAGACACACAGGGAGGCATACAAAAAGTGTGCAAAGTCGAAGACTAGGTCCTTAAAAATAATCCAGGAGTCTCCTTTATTTTTATCAACTATAATGTGTAACTAGCTTGATAACTAATCAGCATACCTCAGAAAGGATAAATATTTTGGTATGATATTTCTTATATGAAGAAACACTGGGGAATTCTGTCACATAAACAGATGAAGATAGAACAACATGAAATAAGGTACCTTTTTTTCATTTTGGCAAAAATCCATAATTGAGTGCACTAGGAATGGGAAGATACAAACAACATATAATTTTGGAGGCAGGAATAAGCGAGAATGGCAACTTTTCAATATAGTCAAAGACTAAAATATTTATTGAATTAACAAGGTAAGATTCAAGTGCAACAAGCACTGGCAACATATTAAAGAACACAAGACAAAAAAACCAAACAAACAAGAGTTACCATTGGCTTTCCTTCATATTGCCTAGCGAAAGACCTACACAAAATGATGAGACATAAGAGTACCATGTAAACAAATACTCTACAGATTAAAAAACTCTAAAAGCAGACCAAACACTATGATAAATTTTAAGTCTGTAGTTAATTTAGTTTCCAGTAATACCAAACCTTTCCCCTGAATCTCTGTCCAGGGAGCAAAACTAACCTGATGGACTAGCATTTGTGGTAAGTGCAACAGAGAAGGCTGAACTTGACAGTGACTGATAAATAAATTCACAAAGTCCTTCTCTATGAAGCAACATGAGCCATGGCATAAGTAACTGAAGAGAACTCAGAAAGCAATCAAAGAGCAAGTACATTCACAGATAAAGTGGAAGATAAGTCAACTGTATATTCTCTTCTATTAGACATGCACAAAGAGAGGAAGATGATGCAGTTTAAGGAATAATTTTTTTTAAAAAAAGAAAAAAAAGAGACAGAGAGGGAGGCAGAGAGAGGGATGGATGAGTCCTTTTCAGCTTTTTAAAATACAAGCCAATCCACCACTTGATCACCATAAGAAATTGCCATGCTGCCATTATTAAGGTCTGACCCTGTCAGTAACCTTTCAGTTCAAGATGAGGATGGAGTATGACATGGTTATCAGAGTGAATTAACCTTTTAACAGTCAGAGGTTAATTTTAGCATGCATATGAGACTAGTGGGTTTTACCAGGATGGTATTTTGTATAAAATAATTCAAGAAACATCTGATAGTGTCAAAAACTCCCAACAGTACAGTGATGTCTGTTAAGCTCGTGCTGTTTTCCAAACTTTTCCTACGTTCTTTTGCAGAGGCTTCATTAAGTATCAGAATAAAATTATTTGTACATCTGAATCCCTGCAGCCTCCTATATTGTGTTCTAAATCATAATGAAAAAGCCAGTAATAATTTTTTTTTTTTTTTAAAAGTGGCGCACAGGGAGTTGCACACACAGTTCTCATTCACAAAGTGGGAAGCACGCATTCCTATGCTTAATGCAAATGTTCAAAGAAGTGTATAATGCTTTACAACTTTAAATAATTAAATGAAATATTCCTTAAAGCTATCATAAAAGGCTTTTTCTTATTCACTAAACATTCTCTCATGATACCCAGAAATGGACAAGCAAATTACTTTACACATAAATATTATATAGAATTTTGGAACTGAGATATGAAAAGTAGATCATGAAGAAAAAAAAAAAGATTTGAAGCAAAACAATTGGATTAAATCCAAGAGGTAATTTACTTTTCTGCCATGACAAAGTTTGGCTTCAGCAGAAATGTATAAATACCCTAAATTTGATCTTTTTAATGTATATGTAAAATATTTACTTTTATTTATTTTTACTTCAATTACACTAAATATGTTAACACATATGACTTTTATTAATAAAACTGAGTCAAATTTTTGTTTAATATAACAGTAGTTATTTTAGCTGTTTCCTCTGCTAGTCTTTTACCATTTTCTTTAGAATTCTGCAATCAAACTTTAAAAATAATTTTATTTTCTTTTTCTATTTTTTTTAAAAATCCATAAAGCAATTTTGAAATGTGTAAAAAAGTGAAATACAGCAAAATTTGAAAATTACAATATCCTGCCAAAGATATAAATTAACTATATGCTTATGAACAGCTTCATCCATCTTGGAACATAGTCATCCTTGGGACAAAATGAAGGAAGTAATATATGATATTTAGGATCCAGGATTTGAATTTTTCAATCAACTTTGCAGATGTAATTATAAGCTACAGGAATTTTGATCTCCAATACAAATACCGTTGTGAGTAACTGCAACATGGCAGGTTTTAAGAGTCTTCCAAAGGTGTCTTCTTTCAGAAAAGCAATTCTTTTAAAGGTTATATAGTTTCGAGATTCTCAATGCAGGGAAATACAAGATTATTAAACTGTACAGCATATTTACATACTAACACCTCTTCACTTGTCTGTGAATGCACATAACACTTTTTATTCACAACTACATAACATAGATGGCTACTGCAAGTATTTTTATGCAAGAGTATTTTTAGTTCAGTTCTTCACTGGGAAAAAGTCTTGTGTTGCGAGACAAACAAGGCCAACAAAGACTATGTACAAGAAACAAGAAGAATTCCTGAATGACATAGCAGCAATTTCAAGGTAAGAACATTGAACAGAAGCAGTATCTGACTTACACTGTCTTCAACCAAAATGACTGAATGCAGCTCTGAGATGTCACTGTTGCAGCAGCTTGTGGCAAGATTGTTTAGTGAAAACTGAAAATCTGAGTTCCTTAGAGATCTCTGCTATACTTGCTACTGAGTGAAAACCAGGGAAGATCTAAACATGTTTGTATATATTCAGTACATACTGAGAGATTGCATTAAGATTTTATTAAGACTTGAAAGTCGAACTCTAACAGAGCAATACCCAAACACTCAAAACTTCATATTCTTGTACTAATTGTTCTAGAACCTTATTCCAAAGGTATTAACAGATGACGTATCCTGAGAACAATTTCAGGATAGAAACTCAGTGCAGACAGAAGAATTATATTCCTCCTCTTACATTACTGCTGAAGCAAATTACACTGTAAGTAAGGAATGATTTTGGTAAGTCTCAAGGAATGCATTTTCCATTAGTTTTGAAAGTGTAACCTTTAAATTCAATAAAAAAAAAATCTTCATGCTCCACATGCACGAATGGAAAAAATAAGAACTCAAGTAGCCAAAAAAAATCCTACTTATTTCCCATGGCTTTTAACCAAAGACTTTATGGTTTACTGCATAAAATGTCTTTCAGAGTTAGTAAGTTGAAATCTTGATAGTATACATTAATTATATCATTTTTATTTCCTCTTAATTTAGTATCAGTTAGACTACAGGTTTTAAAACAGTTCTCCTTCATCCCAGGAACACCTAGCATTTCATAAAATAAACAAAAAAAGGCCACACATTCAAACAGCACTTTGCTGATTAAGCCCAATATTAGTTTAGATTTAATGAAGAAATCAAGGATAGGAAATAAATCAGAACAAGCTATAAGTCATACATTTCTATTATTCATTCCTAATGATTTTGTTGGGAATATGGACAGGGCGTCTATGGAAAATCTGGCTACTAGTCAAAGTAGCATTGCTGAGTTCCCTAGGGGTATTAAAATCACAGGCCTTTTAGATTCTCTGTTTATGTAGGACAGAGTAGCTCAACTAAAGCTACTAGACTGATTTATACCAATTGATGATCTACCCTTTACAAAATCTTATACAGAGAGTAATCATTTTAAGAGCTATTCTCTTCTCTCTTAGCAGGCAGAAGATGGCTTACGTGAAAAATTACTTTTTTTCCCCTCTGAGTACTATCGGGTTGTTTATATAGGAATTGATACAGTGGTAAGTTCAAAAAGCAAATATGTAATTCATATAATCAGAGAAAAAAATAAAACAGTTCCTTAATTGAGACAAGTTTTGAATTATCACAGCTATTACAAAGAAAAGTCAAAGATGATGGTTTCTCAAGTCTCTTGCTGCTAATGCAATGATTTGCAAAGCTTGCATAGCTGCACTCCTGATCTCTCCGACTGTGAGCTGCATTGGAGAGCTAAGAATAGCAGCTTTATAGATTCATGTGCACTACTAGAAGAGGAGGTTGGGGACCTTTTGACAAGGAAAAATGCCTGTGCTACAAAACCTTAACCAGCATTTTTCAAAGTATTTAACCATGTTTCCCTTTTACTTCCAGTTACAAATAATTAAATACATGGGTTTGAAGCAGCTATAAACATGGTATTAGTATGGTACTGTCCTTAACACTATGTAATCCTACCTCCTAGTAAGGCTAATAAATTTGGGTAAGTGGACAAATTTACATACACATACTGGTTTTAAACTTGACTCATCTGATGACAGAATGGATAGAGAGGGCCTGTACAGTTCAGTGCTGCGCTATGCATGTTTTCTCTCTCCTATTCTCATGCCTTTTATTCCTGCCCCAGCAGGGGAAATTATAGTGTACATAATTCCAAGACAGAACAGTTTTCTTCATGTTGTATCTAGTTAGTTCAAAACATTGCTTTGAAAAAAGACAACCCACGAGTCACAACAAAAAGCCAGTCCACAACCCAGTTAACAAGACTAGTCCACTTCTTGTCTTGTTAGTGGACTCGTCTTGTTAGTGGACTATGAAGGCCAGCATATAAAGCAGACACACACAAAAAGCTAAACACTACTATTTCAGTAATGTTTTGAACAAAATGCATACCTGCAGGTGTGATCATCACTTACACTTGCAACTTCTTGACCTTCTTTGGGAGCAAACACCAGATCATTAATGTAATCTGAGTGGCCATCAAATGTCTGTCAAGCAGAAAAATTAAATACTTTTACCTTAGGGCTGACCCACTACAGGAAAGATATATGGGCGTTGAGACAAAGCTATCATTTTACATGGAAGGCAAAAAAAGTATCAGTAACTGGAGTTCTTTAAAATACCTACTTCATGTGTAGATTCATACTGTAGGTGATAACACCCCTCAGTATTCCTTGTAGTTACCACAGAGGTCAGCTTGATGCTCTTTCTTGACAGAGTCCAGTGAATTGCACCAGAACTTTTTATCCTCCTTTCAACCACTGAATTTTGAAGGTAGAAGATAATAAATCTCAGAAAGAAAGAGGAGAATGAGCAGGAAGTGAATATATGTGTGATCTACATATCTTAAAGAACTCCGATTACTGGTAACTCACTCATCTTTGAATAGTAGTTTTTCTAGCAGTTCCTGCAAGCAGCAAGAGAGTTTCTTCCTGGAGGAGCAATAAACCAGCCACTTGTCCAGTATATGCCCTTTTCCAAGCAGTCAGCACACAAATTGCCTAAGAGGATATGTCCACTAAAGATGACAGACCAAAAGGCTACTTTTAGAAAAAACAGTGAAAAAACTCCCAGTGAAAGAAGATGAAACAGAAGACAATGCACACTGAACACTTTAAGAAAACCCAAAATGAGGAACAGTACAAGCAAAACCAAGCAAGCCATATAACACCTTAGCAATTAAGCATAATTTCTACTAATCTTTTGAGAAGAACAGACACATTGCTTTGTGCTCTCTGCTTTATATGTTGTTGTGCTGAAGAGGAAAGAAAATGGGGTATAGTGCACTCTTTTGCTGTGAATTAATAGATCATCCATTCTCATGTAACAGGATATGAACACTCATGGTGTGAATGTACATGTGAACTGTCACTCAAAAGCAAACATTTACATTTGTATCAGAAAGCATGAAGTCATTTCAAAGGGAACGTTGTTACTGTGTAATTGTTCTCGCCTGAAATTTCTTAATCATGGTATTTTTATTCCAAGGTACTGAGCGTAATTTATCTGTAACAAAAACCAGCTTAGCAGCATAGCTTTTCGGAATAAAAACAAAATCCCAGTTTTAGTAAAAATTAAAAGTTAGATAATTTTTACATATTTCAAAGGCTTTTCAGCTATCTTGGCAATAATATCAAGACACCTTTTTTCCCTCAATTCTATGAAGTGTTTTGTACTTAGCTACAGACATCAGTAATCTTTTGAGATTCATAGTATCCTCAAAAACCTAAATTAAAGAACTTACACACATTTACCATTAAGCAAGGATGCAAAACTCATCTCATTTAGGGTGCAGTCAAAGTTTAAAGTACATTCAAATTCATTCACATGGTGGGTAGGTATAAATGAATCATCTCTAGTCTCATTAGAGAATCTGTAGCTAGTTAAGATATCAGTTTGCTCCATCTGAGATTTACGTGTATTTTCTCTCATTCCTTTTGACAGAAATCTCACTTAAAATTTTAAGTCAAGCAATGTCCATGTGTATATGTTTTATCTGTTATTGTTCCATCCTCTTTAGTCCCACTGATTAAGTCTTAATAGCTGCTCTTGTTTTGCCCAGCAAGGTATCATAAAAAGGAGATAAAAATATCCTCTGGATAGTAGCATGACATGGAGAGATTGCAGAGGAAAACAACGTTGAATGAAAACAACCAGATTCACAGTTCCTGAAAGGAAAACACACTATTTGTTCTCTAAGTGTAGCTATTCTGAGGAACAAATGCAGAACTGATCAAAAACAACAACCACAAAAAAAAAAATAAATCTGTCAAGCATGCACAATAACTAAATCCCCCTCTAAAAATTCTATGAATGCCTCATCAATTCAATACAGAAACATTTTCAGCAGCCAACTCAATTTTTTCTAACAGCGCAACATTATATTAGAACCTAGTAGATTATACTAGAACTAATATATCCTAAGATGATGCAAAACTATTTAGACAGAAATGCAAGTCTTTTGAAAACTTTCAGCATTCTGAATTCAAACATCCTGCCTCATTTTACTTCCACAGTTCTGATGAAATATGCTTTTTATTAAACAAAATTTGAAGCAGGAGAAGGAAGCCACAATTCATTTCCAAATGAAAACCTCAAAAGAAGAAAAAGATTTCATGAAGATCCATCAGTCGTATTTTACCTTTTGTTTGTTGTTCTGGGCTTGATCCAACCCATAAATTTTACCTTTTGTTTGTTGTTCTGGGCTTGATCCAACCCATAAATTTTGGATTAGATGTGGTGACAAAGTAATGGAAAACTCAGTATGCTTCAAGTTCCTTGTTAATAATTACATCAAGACAGTTTTTCCACTGGGAAAACAGAGTAAGATTACTCTGTCTATCCCTGTAGAAGCAACACATACTAATTGTTTACTATAAAAGACAGAATGTTCAGAGATTACATTTTGACTGTAATCACATACTTCCTTCAGCTTTGTTTGCACATTTTGTATCTCTCCTGAAAATCCCATGTGTAAAGTGTGCACCACATAATGGATCAAAGTCTTCCATGTGTTCTTTGTGAGTTCAACCTCAGGTTTACGAAATAGCTTTTCTGAGGTATCAGTTGACTGTTACTAAGAAACCACTATATCAAACTTCATTGAAAGCCAGCTTAGCATAGCTGACCAAGTATTTGTGAATATCTGAGAGTTTGAAAATAGTTTGTATCACAGTCAGGTGTTAACTTTTTTCTTGACAAGAAGCATATAGTACAATGATCATCCAGGTATAAGAAATAAAGATGATTACCTGGAGAAAGTATTTTCCACACTTTTTGTCAAAATAAAAACCAGAAGATAAGTCTCAAAACCAACATTTTTACCAATATAAACATACTAGGCCACATTCTTTCTTTCCACTAATGAGTTCCTCGCTATTAGGTTAAAATATGTATTTTTAGCTGTTTTCTGATTATTTTTAACATTAGACAAAGCCTGACCCAGTAACAATATGGATTTTTACTTTTTCCTCAGTCTCAGGACATCCTTAATGAAGTTCTTAGACTGTTAATTCCAGTGATGGAACTGGCATAAACAAAGCTAATAGCTCTACTGTTAAATTCAATCCAACATTTCTCATTTGTATTGCATAAGCATCAAATTATTTTTAGTCTTCTATAGTGTCAAAAATAAAGAAGCATCCATGGTATCTTCAGCCGACAATAATCAAATTCTATATCCTTCTGCCTACATTAGACATGGGAGGTGCTTATTCATATCAACTGGAATTGAATAATTAAGATATTGTAATTGTTTATTTCCTTCTGGGGCCAAGTAACTTCTATACTTCTAGTACTTACAGCTGTGGCTGTTCTGCCTAAATACCACATCCTAATGTCCAACACCTATTGTATTAATGCTCTGTGGTCTCTATACTCACTACCTATCACAAAAAAATATTCTGATGTGTTATGCAATGAACACACTTTTGCAGTAGAAGTTTATAACTGCAAGTCAGAGTGTTTTGTGTAGAAAGAAGTCCTAAGGGTAGATGAATCAGTTCTCCAACAAACCTTTTTGTATGGAAAATAATTGCTATCTTAATGGAAATGTAAATGTGGCATTTCAAATTTATTTCTAGGCACCCAGTCAAAGCTGCTGTGTAATAAATTCCCCTAAATTAGAAATGCATGTTTTAAAGTGTCATTTGTGTTGGTCAGATACCAGAAAAAAATCTTGTCAAAACTGGGAAAACAATAACCATCACAGAAATTCTATTCTGAAAAAACAACTCTCAGCAGACTGTGCTACTGAGTTGCCCCCTTTGCTTGTCTGGTTGTAATATAGATCATGCATTGATAATAAGCTAGAAAAGAATTATCTCAATTGGTATATGCAAAATTATTGATATTTTAAAACTGTATTGTTTGCAATCTCATTCTAATTCAGTAATAAGCAGGTTACTAGAATTCTTCATTACAATAAACTTGCTTATTTGAACTTGTATGTTAAAAGTTCAAGCACACAAATTATCAAAGGTGTGTTTGTGTGAAGTTAAAATACTGATTATTTCTCTGGAAGCAATTACTTCCTAATGAGCAAACTGGCAGATCCCATTGGTAATTCATAGTATTAAGTCTGGGCTGTATCCCACATTAATGTGGAGAATCTGAAAGCTACTGTAGACATGAAGTCTACTCTGGAAGCTATACAAGAGTACCTTTTGCTAAGGACCAAATGATGTAGGGACAGGAAGAGGTACGAAAGTTATGAACTATCACAGCTGTCACATTAAATTTTTGACAAAAACCCATAGAATTATTGATCATTAGTTAACCCTCAATAAAAATAATTAACAGCTTTCATAGTTATTAAACATGTGGAAGACGACACTCATCCATGGCTTGAACCAATGTCCACTGAAGTCTAGAGACTTCTCATTGATTTTAGCAGACAGTCCATCAGGTCCTTTGTTAATCAAAAATAAATAAAAAAATTAGAATTTAGATGCTAAATTTAGCTGAATAGAGCCTGTAGTACCAAGTACCAGGTTCATCCATATGTTTCATTTTTTCATCTCATTAACCATCCATCATCTACACTGTTATTAATGATTTCACTCATTCTCTTTCTTCGGTGTGCTTACAAACAGTTCTATAAATTTCTCAGATTGCAATAGACATACATAATTAATAAGTAAGTTTATATTCTGCTAAAAAATTAAAATATTTCATTCACACATGAAAGCCTGTTGTCTGCAATATCATAAAACTACCAGATACTATATAAATAGACAAATTTCATAAGGAATGACAGGCATCAACTCACAAGCAAACAGCATTAAGAACTTTTAGAAATATTTTGTCAGAAGTGCCACCCAAGTTGATTGTGACTATGTCAGTTATCCCACTGCCTGGGTGACAAACCCATATAAGATGACCAAACATGAAAGAAGGAAATTAAGGGTATGTGTATGTATGAAGTAACATAAAAAGTATTTTCTTTAAAGAACAGACGTTCTGTTTTTCAGTTACATCCATCTTTACTTCTTATGCCATGCCTTTATTCATTCCATTATCAGTATGGCCACATAAGTGACATCTGCAATCCACTGAGTTTCTGTATGACAAATATCATTGCCTTACTAATACAAATTACCAAACCACAAATCAAAGTATATTATGTTCTCTGTTATACTCAATACACAACCCTCACCAAAAGAGGCATTATCATATTCCAAAGCACTAAAAAAGAAGGAACCCTCTCCTCCGACTTTTTAGTATTAATTAGCCTTGCTTATTCTTGGCTGAGACCTCAACAAAACAAATTCAAACTGGTTAGCACAAACATCTAATTAATATTGGACTGAGACATTGTTTCAAAAGCAGAATTTTGAAGAATATGTCCGCATGCAAGTGACCAAGCAGTTGATAGGTCTTGCAAAAAAAAAAGAAATCTCCAGAAAACTCACTACCCTGGACTTCAGGAGAGCAGACTTAGGCCTCTTCAGGGATCTGCTTGGTAGAGTACCACAGGATAAAGCCCTGGGGGCAAAAGGGGCCCAAGAAAGCTCGTTAATATTCAAGGATCACCTCCTCCAAGCTCAGGAGCAATGCATCCCAAACAAGAGGAAGTAAGGCAGAAAAGCCAGGAGGCCTGCATGGGTGAACAAGCAGCTTCCTGGACAAACTCAAACACAAGAAGGAA
>NW_009613769.1:0-18858 GCF_000690535.1 Cariama cristata
CCTGTCGGGCCGGCTCCCGGCCCCCGAGAGGAGAGCTCGTCCTCGGGGAGGAGGCGCCTGCAGCGCTCGGGAGCCAGCCGGGATCCCGCGGGTGCGCCTTTATGAGCCCCGCCAGCTCCTTGAAGTATGAACGTGAAATACCCAAACTCCAGCTGGCGTGGAGTTAGAGGGAGAGCTTTAAGAGGAAAAGTGGCTTTTCTGTAGCCTCGCCTTTCCTGATAACGTACCTGAGAAACATACATTGAAGAGCAAGCACGGTTACAAAGCCAGATGTTGGGTTTTTAGTCACCCTCTCCACTCGGACAGGGCAGGGTGTGAGAGTGTTAACAAGCCGGTACCTTCTGCAAGGACTGCCTGTACGCAGCACCCAGCTCTTGCTTCTCTGCGTCTCTTCCCCAGTAGCTCGATAAAAATCTCTGCTCCAGGCACAGATCAAAAAAAAAACCTAACACAAATGAATGTCTAGAAAATGTAATAGGAAAAGCTCAAAATAGAGTAACACCGCCAGATCAGTATTTTTAGAGCATAAGGAAAGACTGAGCAGCCGTACTGAAAAGAAAGGGGAAGCTTTAAGCTTTGATTTTTACAAAATCTACCAAAAGTCACAGAGCTCACAGATACAAAAAAAAAAAAAGTAACTTGACAGTGCCCTGACTTTGAAATTAATTGTTACAGCCATCAGTGTGAGCGTACGCGAGGGCCAAAACCTGAGGGTCCGTCAGCAGCTGCAAGCTCACTCACACTCCAAGGAAACCATCTACAAACAGCTCGTCTGAAACACTCTGCCCAATGTTTCTTTGTACGTGAACAATTTAGAAAAAATTTGTTAGGGCAGACATGAGTAAATTCCCGCTTCATTTATAAAGAAAGATGGTGGAGTTAAATGTACGGTTATTGCTTCCAGTTGTTCTTCCATCTGTGTTGGCAAGTGCAAAGGAACAGAGAGGTTGCCTTGCAATGAGGCACAATGTTGGTTTATTAATTTAAAAAATCACGATTTGATCCTATTTGAAGCAAAAAGGATCTCTCCCTTTCTGATTCACACTTACCATAGCCAGTTCCAGCCAGAACTGCGTACCGTGTGGATCGGGCAGCTGATAAATTCCTGAAGGACTATACTTTTAGCTCAGATTTAGTTATTTTGGGGACTAGCTCATCCTTTGGTGTATTTATATGCCTTAAAAGAGATTTCAGACGTACAGACTATGACCTCTATAGCAAGTCAGGTATCAAAGCAAAGATGTAGAAATCCAGATCTTTTTAAGGACGCAGAAGTCTCTCATTGGGCTGACCCAGGAGTACTTTGAGCTGTTCTGGTACCTCATCTGCTTCACGATGGCGGGAGAGGGGAGAGCAAGCGAGGAGGGCCCATGTGAACTCCTTTAGCACTAGCACACGTCACTCCCAATAGTCCCTAGTTTTTAGTTAACAATATCATCTTCTACTGAAATAATGAAGTCTTCTTAATATGCAGTAATGTGGAAGCATATGAAACACTGGTACCAATGACGCATTCTCGTTGGACAATCTTCCCTGTGGTTTCTCTGCAAAAATCAAAAACCTGGTTGTGGTGTGCCGTAAGAGATATTACAGAAATTACCATCAGTGTAGCTGCAGCACCGTTAATGTTGTTACCGTTGGAGAAGGACAAATTTATTGGGACCCCTGAAGATAGGCAGCACCACTGCCTAACCTTTGCGTTAAACTATCAAAAAGTAAAACAACCCCAAAAAAGTCAACCAAAAATTCTACTGAAAACCCTCTGAAGGAAACAGCCACCTGTTCAGGCTTTTTTTTTCCCTTTTTTTTTTTTTTTGCTTTTTAAAACATATGGCTAAACATTTGCTTTGAGGACAAAAGAGAAGCAATATTAATAGCACTTTATGCTGTATTATTTTGTGATCAATACAGCATTTCCACAGACAGCATTTCCTCTCAGATGACCCCAAGGTGCTGTTCAATGCCAGGGACAGGACAGACTCTGAGCTGGGGAGCAGGGCTCTGCTGCTTTCACCTTGTTGGGGCATTGGTGTCAGACAAAGCTCCTTTTGGCATTTCCACCCACAGGTACCTGTTTTCGGGGCAGTGAAACATCAGGCTCTTGCGTACGCTGTCCCCAAAACACAGCTGGGGCCCCGGACCCCACAGTTAGAGCCATCCAGGAGGAAGATCAAGGCGTGGATCTGTGGCTACAGGGAAAATCCCCAGACATGTAGACTGTAACCCCAGGGCTCAAATTCGCCCGTGCCCTGGAGTTAATATCCCTGCTCACTCATGAAGAGCTCTGGTATCTGCTAATGCTGTAAGTGACACAGCCCTCCCTCTCCTGACTTTCTCAAAAACTGTACTGAGTTCAAATTAACACTTTATTTCTATATAACACCTGAAAAACCACAGCAGAGAGGCACCATAGAAATAAGCATATTATGCAGCAAGTCAGAAGACGTAATGTTCAGCGTATAAAGACCTGGCTGTTTAATGGTCTTTCTCATACATCTTTAGTTTTTTATTTGTTTTAATTTAGAAGGGCAAATATAGAGTTGTTAGAATCACCGTTATCTTAAGTCTGATACGCACACTCTAATCTTGTGTGTGATCCAGCCACAAACAAATAAAACGTCCTTTTGCTTCAATGCTGCCTGCATACAGTTTGGTTTTCACATCAATTTAAAGACGATATAAGAAAATCCATGTTAACCTAGTTAACAAGTACACTTGTAATGCTCGCTTAAGTCAGCATGCCATTTCACAGGCAATCCAAAGTCATTACTGATAAATACAATACTATATAAAAACTTAATTTACTTTTTATATCTTTGGTGTTGCCTCTTTTTAATACTCTCTTGCCCTTTTCCTGTTCACTGTGTGAAGTGTCAGGCACCATTCCTCTGTGAAATACAGACACTTCTACCTATAACCAACACTCAGATAAAAGCACATTTTGTTCAGAAACGCCTGTCGAGCTATACAGCAAAATTGCTGTGACATCGATACGGTATCGTCACGTCAGGATGATATTATCTACACTTTGTGGATGACAACTGCACCACTAAGGGCACCTAGTTACAACAAAACCCTAACAAAACTATCTTGCCACCCTTCTGTCTGGCTTGCTTTCTGCTTGCGGGTGCATCACGTCCTGCACAACACCAGTGCTGCCCACAGCACCCCCAGGTTCTCACCGAAGACCCGGTGCACAGAAAGGTCAGTTTAATTCAGAGGTGAATTGTTAAGACAGTAAAACAACCTCATCTTAGTTACCTTCAGAAGTGACTTCACGTACCGGGTATGACATCTTCCCGTATGTTAATTCCTTTCCAGTGCATCTCTGACTCCCAGCTGTGCATCTCCTGTGCCGAGCTAAAGCCGATCGCAGGAGGACTTGGTCCAGCTCTGCCTTTGTAGGTAATTTCACACCGCCTCTGTTGGCTGTAGCATCTTGCAAGTGCCTGAGCGCCCACACCTGCAGAGAGATGCTGATATATTGGCTCCAAATAGGAAGACTGCGCTCTAATACTCCTCACTTCAGCATAACTAAAAAGGCATCAACCTTTCCGTGATGTTTTTCCATCAGGCTTCCTCTGTTAGCTGCTTTTTTCCAGGGAGGGTTGTGCCAAAGGGCCTCTGGCTGCAGCTGTGCTGGGTTTACCCCTGATTTCTTGTGTGGAAGTGCCATCCCGTGGCTAAGTGGGAAATCTTTGCTGCTTCCTGTCTGAAAACTAATGGCAGGCAAAGCCACCTCAGACAACCATAATCCCTGTACCATGGCACAGAGGGGATGCGATAAGGCCAGTTGCCGTCCTCCCGTCCTCACTCCTCCCCAGCCTGTGTGGCCTTTCGGCAGCAAACCTGAGCTACAACAGTCCAGCGCCCACATCTTCATTAGTTTCTGGCTTCCTCATAGTTGTACCTGGACACTTAGTTTTTTATTACCAGTTCATTATTATTCTTTGGTGGGACAACTATTGTTATTTTTCACTGTTAGCAAGGCCTGGCATAATCCCAGGATTTGGAAGTTGAAGATGATGTTAAAATAAACAAGCCAGAACTAATCACCACACTCCTGTATGGAGAGTTTCACAGATTTTCATCTCAAACCAGAACTGCTGCTGAAAGGACCCTGGACGTGACCATGGGCAGGAGCGTCCTGCCTCAAACCTCTAATACAAGAGAATAACAGAACAAAGAGATTTCTGGTGCACTGGCCCAGATACTTGAAGATGGACAACTAGAGAGGTTTTTGTCTTCCCAACTCAAGCCAATTTAAGTCCTGAGCGTTAGTGGAAATCAAGCACATTTAGGCATTTTATCCACAAAAACAGAAATAGAAACCACTACCTTTATTTTTTTATTTAATACAGATTAAATTTTAAGCTGCTTTCCAGTTGGGTTGCCCCAGCATGTCCTGGTGCTGTTTCTCCCCGGGGCCAGGACTTGGCACTTCCCCTTGCTGAACGTCATCGGCTGAACTTTCTCCAGCCTGCCCAGGTCCCTCTGGACGGCAGCACGACCCTCTGGTGCCTCAGCCGCTCCTCCCAGGCTGGTCTCATTGCCGACTTGCTGAGGGTGCACCCTGCCCCATCATCCACATCATTAATTAACGAAGATGTTAAGGAAAATCAGACCCTGTACTGACCCATGGGCTACACCACTAGTTACTGGCCTCCAGCTAGACTTTGTACAACTGATCGCCATCCTCTGGGCTCAGCCAGTTTTCAGTACACACTTCATCAAGCTTAGAAACTCTAATCAAGCCACATAAACTCTAATATTATTCTTCACACCCAGTTGAACCATATGTTGAGCTATATTAGTGTGAAACAGTGCTGTGTCTGTAGTAACAGCAGGTCTAGCAAAATAAATCCAGGAGAGCTCTCAGTCCATTCACTGCCTTGAGAAAGAGCTGAATATACCACTAATATCTTAGAAAAAAAAAATCTTACGGTGGAGATGTCTTTTATACTTAGAAACCACAAGGATCTTGACACGGCAGACTCGGCTGCACCCCAGAATCCTCAGCTACTGGTTGGTTGTTGGACTAAGGGATTGCCTCAGATAAATGTCTTAAGCCCAAGTTCAGGAGCAGCTATTTTCCCCTCCTCAGTAAAAGAATCTATAGGTAGGCCTTTAATTTTCCTTAACCAGGCTTTCTTGCGTGCTCTGTGCTGATCTTCTGTGAGCTTTCTCTGCTGTGCCCGATACTGAGCTACCGTCGCTGCCTCATACACCTCCTTCTGTTTTCCTGTCAGAAGCCTGAACCCACCGTCGCTCCGGAAAGGGTCTGCAGCATACGGACAAAAGGGCTTTTTTCTCCTGGAAACGGTTTCATTTTTCATTTGTGCCATCATCGCATGTGTTGATTTGATCAGTTCAGAAGAAGCCGTAAAGGGATCGATAAGCTGAACCCCATCTTCAGGGAGAGGAATAGCTTTACCATGACCACTGTCAGCTTTCTGTTCTCGCAGCAAACCACAACAGGTCTTGGGACGTACAACAGAGGGAAAAGGGATGGAGGAATTCACAGTGGGTCCGTGCAAAGAATTTTTCAGCTTAAGCTGCAGCATTTTGGTTTCAAAGGGTATAGAAATTCTTTTCATAGTCAGAGAATCATTGTGCAATCTCACACATTGGAGCTGGACTGTCTGATCCTTTTTGTGTTGCAGAGGGGTTTTGTATATTTGTACTTTTTTAGAGCGGTGTTGCTGATATTCCCATGGAGGTTGCCATGCTTCCCCAACTTTTGCAGCGTGTTTAGTACCGGAGCTGACCAGCTCTGACTTGCAGGTGTTCTGTAGCATGCTGACCGTTAAGAGGAACTTGTCAGGGGACATGGGATAACCTGGGCCTCTTCTCTTTTCATGCTGCGAAGTGGCTTCTGCCCTCTCAGGTTGTGCAGGTACATAGAGAGAAGGGCCATGTGCAGATTTGCCATCTGTTTCCAAAAATAAAATAATACATTTGCAGTTGAGGATAGTTTCTGTGATCGTTGTTGGCAGGTACTTACTCTGAGTAAGACCAGGGATGGCTGCTGGCTTAACAGCCGCATGGACAGCCCAAGTTTATCGACAGAACAGGCAATGGAGGAAGCTACAAGCCAGGAGTGCCCATTTCAGCTTGCTCATCCTTGGCCTCACTGGTGACACTGCCAACGTCAGAGGTAATTCTGTCTTGGTTAACTGAGAAGTGTGCCTTGTCATACCCTGTACAGGTCAAACTAAAGTCAGATTCTGTAACATACGTTGTATTTGTGTGTGGATGGTTTGGCATCCACCTTGTTTGAAATGATGGTTTCTAAAAGGAATGAGGTTCCCTACCACCTCTTCCCATGTACACCTTTTCTTGTCCTACAGTTTGTGCTTTGGGAAAAGGCTCCAAGACAAGTCAGTTCCTGGTAGAAATCTTTGAAGTAGCCAACATCTGAGAACCACTTTGAACCAGTACTACTCAGAGCTGCATTTAAATTGGAAATTGCAAGCCATGCTTTGTAGCCTAGCTTCACTGCCTCAAGGGATATAGAGAGTGACCCGTGCTGTCTGACAGACACATCAAGATGTGCGATTGTGTGATTATGTCCTTGACTAAGAACTAGATGGGGATTATGACACTGACTGCATAAGACGCTCAGTCCCATGACCTTGCCGTAGCAATTCATTTGTCACTTTGCTTTGCAATGTCACACCATTCGCGTGTCATTGCTTTGCAATACAATTCTGTTTTTCCAGACTGGTTAACTGAAACTCCTGCCCTCTAGAAGTGTGTTTCAGACAACATTAAGTTACAGTGCAGAAAGGCAGAATACAGCAAAACAAACTGAAGAAAATGACTGCTTGTTCCTCATTCACAGAATTTAGAACTGTTTAATCTGCACGTGCACATGACCCTGCATCTTAGTTACAAACACTAGGAGTTTTGAGTTAGAGACTTCCAATTGGTACGGCTCTTCTGTAGTAAGATGTCAGAGTATTTCTTAAACTTTACAATCCAAACAGATTCTGAATATAAAATCTGAGAAAAACTGACTTAAGGAAACAAATGCCATATGGCCACAGGCTATGGTTGTGCTCTCAGTACTATCTCATTTTCAAGTTTCAGGTTGCCACGTCTTCCCTGGCTGAGACAATTTACGTATAATCTTTTTTAAACAATTTTCTGGGTTACTGCTATTGATTAAATACCAACTACTTGAATAAATTTTGTGCAGAATTCTCCTACACCTGATAAAGAAGTCAAAAATAGAATAAGGATACAATAAAAAAAACCTAGATACCAGAGAGCTAAGCCTCATAGCTAGAGCACTTGCGCTGTTTGATTGATCTAAAGCAGCTTCTGTAGCCATCACAGGCTTTGCAAGTGATCTGTTTAACCATCCAGAATGGGCCTGGCTTCTGGAGATCCTTACCTTTTGTTTAATCCGTTCGTTTATCTTAGGTGCACTTCTTTGAAGAATTACTGTCCTACCTAGCTGCCAAGAGTCCTTACCAGTATCTGCCGGGATTCTTGCAGAACGTACTCTCGCTGACTTCCTCGAGGCAAAGGCATGGGGTTGTCTGGTGCCAGGAACGAAAAGCTTTTTCTGCCGCTCTGCCTTTTCGATATTGAGAGAAGGCTGCTGTTGCTGGTGAGCTGCTGATTTCATCAGTTCATAGGAGAGAGCTAGAAAACAGAAAAATAAGTAATTTCTACACTTCACTGGTGTTACACTTTCTTCTTTTATTAAATAAAAATCTTCATAACTGATGGGATTTCAAGTCTTTGGTTACTGTTTTGCCTCTTAGCACAGCTTCTAAAAAGTCTAGGTATTAGAAATAATCCAAAGATATTTAATTAGCCAAAAACCTCACAGAGGTCAAAGACAGCAAATGTTGATTTAAACAAAAATATTATGTATACAGTACCCATACTTTTTTTCCCACTAAAATGAAAATAAAGTCCACTGCCTGTTTGTTTCCTGTTTGTACAAACTGTACATCTTTTACCACGTAGAGCTGCATCAAGGAGGTTAGCACCCGGTAGTCTTAAAATCATGAAAACTTTCTTAGCTCATTAGTTTATCTTCAATATACAGTCTGATTGTCGACCTGGAAGATTTGTGATACGTACTGTATTAAACAACTCTGATTTTAAAAAATAACATGACTAAGTTACAATTAAAATGTGCCTGTTTGTGTGCAGTTGCATTTCCCAGTGATGGCAGATCCTGAATGCAGGTGTCCTATGACTTTCTAGAGTATTTTTTCATAAATAATTCAAGCACTGAATCAGCAGCATGTTTCCATGCACACCAGCTGTAAGAATACAAATACTACTACTGATCTCTCTATTGCTCAGTTGGAAAATGACAGTGCCTGTCTTGACAAACGTGTTGAATTTATACCAAACCTTTCTAAAAAGGTACGAAGGTTTTACAAAAGCCTAAAAATGACAGAACCGAAATGCAACAGCACATCTACCAGACTGCACTGTTAAAAAAAAAAAAAAGCAGAGAGTCTGTATATTGATTAGGATGAAGACAGTGGATACTTGAAATTATTTCTAACTCATTTTAGAAAATGCCAGTGTATTGCAGAGGCTGTATGTAATACTTTGAGATGTTCCACAGCTTTTCGGTGACTGGCAGCGGATCCAGCAAGACCGCATGAGCTGGTCAGCATCTTGTGTCTCCAGAGCAAGTCGATGCACCTGGCTGAGGTCGTGGCGTTTCATTCGCCGAAGATGAAGCTGTGTTCTGCTTGAAGTCCCCTTGCGCTGTTTTTTCTTCCCCACCATCTTTCTGTCAGCATCTAAGGTATAGTCCCACCTGACATCCTCAAACTGGAACATCAACAGACTGGTTGGTGAATTGATCACCATCCTGAAGAAGGGAAGGAAAAGCCGTTAAAAGCACAGATATCGTTAACACAGCAGAGCCCAATCCCAGCTGTGCAATACAAAACTCAAGGGTGCTTAAACAGATCCAAGGTAACCATCACCTGTTCAAGGAAGCAGTAGCAATTAGTCCCGTCAATCAGATGCTGTACATTTTAACTCATACTCTGTAGGAGCTCTATGGGGCTCTTTTCATTCAGCTCTATGACAAAATTAGTTTAAAAATAAGATGAAACTTGCCAACGGTGGACTGAGCTATATCAGTACAATGCCAAGAGAAACTGGAGATACCATATTGTTAGGGACATTTAAACCTAAATTGGAGGGGTGTACTGGGTCTGGTTGGGATGGAGTTAGTTTTCTTCATAGCAGCCCATACATCGCTGCGTTTTACAGTTGTGACCAAAACAGCATTGGTAACATACCAGTGTTTTAGCTATTGCTTACACAGAAGCTGGGAGCTACCTTTAGTTCAGAAGTGAATGAACCTGGAAGGGTTTTCCATTGTTGGCTTTTATAAAGAGGCCGTAGGTCAGGGAACAAGCAAAGGCTTTGTCAAGCCTTGGCTTGGTTCTCCAGCCTCTTAAGAAATTTGGGATCTGAATTCAGCTTTACAATTGAGTCTGTATCTGAAGTTGCATAAGAACAGGAAATTGTACATTGCTGAATGGACTAAGAAAAATCTCTTTTCAGCCATTGTTAACAAAACCAGTTTATTAAAGCAGTCAATAAGCAGAGCCCTTTAAAACTTGTTTGTGAGAAGGGCAGTAAAAGGAAAAATACTCAATTCCTTAAATTACAGTGTAATCTACCTGATTCGGTTCAGAGACTGATGGCAGCTGTTGTCACCAACCTGTTTCCTGCAACATAGAAGGAAGATACGGGGTCCCCTCTGCTGTTGGCCATCAACACTTTCAGGCAGCTTCCAGTCAAGTAGTTAAATACACGAATCTTTCCGTCAGCACAGCCACTGATAACTCTGAGATAGAGGAACTCCAGAGACAGAACTTTCCTGAAAACACAACGCGGAAGGGTCGGTACATTCACCTCCATCAACAGGCTGAACAGAGGAGCTGATCAAGATATTTAAAAGCTCTGACAGTGAAGTCCTTCATAATCACTCCATGTCCAAACCAACCTACTCAGTGCGTCCTTGTAGCAACCAGTATCGTTATGGCCATCTGCTGCAGTTTACATTTCATTTTGATGTCTAGGAAAGTAAATGAAAACAATAGGATGCTACAGTTTTCACAGTTCTAATATACAATTAAAGTATTAGAAAATGGCATAACATACAGTCGGTAGGGTTCAGCGTGTGACTCAGCCACCTCCAATGTAGACAGTGTCTATTCTTGACCAGGTGGTGCGATACCCTGTTGCATACAGGTTGAGATCCTTGAAATATTGGAGTATGCACTGTCAGTCTTAAATCATCCCTGTTTGTGAGCAAGCGGTTGCATATTTGCATTTTAGATTGTTACAGGTCTTAACTGACAAACGCTGGTTGTGACCACGTAGTTCCTGACACCAGTTTTAGGATTAAAATTGTTGAAAGTGAGGGTATGTCAAATACTAGGACTGATAATTAATACATTTTCTGTTTCTATAAGGGAGACATTTTCTTTACAGATTTACTAGACGAATACAACTTAAAACTCTGATTCCTACTTAGGGTGACGGAAAGCTGTTAGGCATCTCTTAAAGTTTCCCAACATGCTCCATCCCAGGACATATCCATCGGTGCTTCCTGTGACTAGGTGCCACTGATCAAAGGACAAACATTTCACTGGGCCTTGGTGCCCCTCTAATGTCTGCAAAGTAAAAGAAATAGGTGCAACACTGTCAACAATCTGGGCATCAATATGCCAAGATATCTTATGGCATTCCCAGTACCAGCCTTATAGACTATATTGTAGTTTTATTCGGTGTTATTATAATATACCAATACACCCGATGGATAACTATGTTAGTTTTATAGTCACTTATAAGAAATATTCTGGGCATGTTGCTGGTAATGAGCTACTAGCATGGAAGTAACATCTGGTTTCCATCTATTACATGTGCTAAATAGATGTTACTGCACTGAGACCTTTGTGATCCATTGAACGTTCACCCAGGAGAGAAGAGAGCGGACTGCCCTGGGTGTAGTGGAGGGGAAACTGCAGACTTGGCTCAGCTGGAGCTGGGATGTCTTGCATCTGAGGTGCATCTCAGTTTGCAACTCTTTTCCCTGCAGGTAGAAAGAGCTTCACTCCTCTCAGAGATGTGGACTAATACTAATTGTGGACCCCTGCTGAGGTAATTAGCAGACTCTGGCCTCAATCTTTACATTGCAGAGCAGCTGTCGAGCTGCTTCAGCTTTATAAACTGATTCTGAGATCAAGTTTCATATTTTGGGCTAACCCATAATACCTCCGACCCCAAGAGCTGTTAGTCAAGCTCTCCCACCCTCTTCCCAGGTTCTGAATGTATCTACAGGAGCGGAGGTGAATGTATCTACAGAGATCACGTCATGATGGGGTTAAGCAAGGCAAATAAAACCTAGAGTTAAAACTGACAGTTGTTTGCAAATCAGTTTTTATATTATTTGCTTACGAATAATTCTGCGGTTTCTTTTGTCAGTTTAGATTGCGTCTGGTTTTGGGTTGGGAGGGGAATTTTTTTTTTTTAGAAAGTCTTTGGCAAAAGCAAAACACTATGATAAACTGGCACAGAAGATTTTTGACCATTTAGCACAAAATTATCCACGTAAAAAGAAACTTACTTTGATCAGAGTGCCTGTATCAGCACACCAGACTTTCACCAGCCCTCGGTCACATCCACTGACAACACGAGTGCCGTCCATTTTAACGACCCAAACAGCACTGTTGTGCTTCAGAGTCTTGAGACATTTCCCACTCTCCAGGTTCCACACTGTTAGGGCCAAAGGAGAGAAATATTAAACATACATATGCCCCAATGAGAAAGTTTGCTGAGTACAATATGATTTTAAAAATACTATTGGAATTACAGTTACACCTTGTACCTGCAGCTCTGCATGAAGCCAAGTGTTGACTTAAGAGGTATGAGTGCATGGCAAAAGTTTTAAATGCAAAGTCCAGAAAACAGCACATCTTTTTCATCCTTATTCTGTAAGCTAATAAGGAAACCTCTGGCAAACTGAAAGTTGGTACTGCTTTCCCAAGGGTCGGTCCGGCCCTAGAGCCACAAAGCCATTAAAACTGAATAAAAGCAGAAATAATGATAATTTATTCAATGACACACTCAGAGACCTTGCGTGTGCTTGTGTCCACAGCTTAGGCTGTTCTGGAAGCAAAAGTATGAGATGCTAAAATTCACCTTTGTATTTATAGACTCACTTTCGTACTCACACACTGTGTGTGTCCCGCTCACCACAACTCCCCTGGACTCTGCCCATCGTTTGCTACTGTTTGCCTTTGGGAAGCTGCTCGTCCTGGCTCTCACCTTTCACCATCCCATCTCTGGCTCCTGACACAAAGTGCTCTTCGTATAAATCCAAGCAGGTGATTGTCCCACAGTGACCATTAAAGATTCTCACACAAGCACCACTGTATATATTCCAGCATCTACGAAGGACCAACCAAAGAGGGAATAGAGGGAATACAGTGATTAACTTAACTGATTGTTTATTCAATTTATTCATTATTTCCTACTTAACCGGGCCAGCTCTTGTCCTACACACACTTGGTTGAAATCAGGAGTCATTCCACTAGGGTGTCGGAGGATTTGGAACAATCCAGTCAGGCTTAGTATTAAATTTTTACCCATATACTTTGTTCTTCCACCTCCAAACTGCGTGAAAACATGTGGCTAGATTTCCCCTTTTCCATGGTTACCTTCAATTAACCTTAAAATGTAGAGCTTTACAAGATAAGGTTGTTTTTTTACTGGCCAGTGCCAAGATGATTTCTGTTGACTTTTAGAGAATTCAAGCCTGCGCTTAAACAAACAGCCCTTTTGGAGCAGGGAGGACAGAGCCTGAATGAGTGTAAAGTCTTTCCTCTTTCGTTAAATACTGCCTTCGATGAAGTTGTGCAATTGCCACGCCAGAGCCAGACAACTTGCTGCTTAGCTTTTCACCGCTTAGAATGATATTCTTGGGATTTACTGATAAATGTGAGAGCTGATCATCTCCAGCCCGTGTTTCGGGGTGCGGTACCTGGAAAGGAGCAGCCATCCAGCGGGTACCAGGGTGTTGAGCCTGCTTAGCACAACAGGCCACCTAAAATGTCAGAGAAACCCAGCCTCCCTGAACTTGATGCTGACTTTAGCAGGGCCAGAATCTCACTGCAAGTGCTTATTTGAAACATATCTGGTGTTTTAAGATACTTCAGGAAAACTTGTGCATCACTGTGTCTTCCTATTTTATCACTCAGTACTGGATGAAACTGGGAAACAGAAGATGTCCTGTGTGAGTGGGGGATGTGTTCCCTTATCTACTGTCCTTTCTTTATTACTCTAGTGAAAGTGATGGGAGGAGAATTCCTAAAGATCGGAGTGGAAGGATTAAAGTTTCACTTTTCCCAGATTTGCCAAGGGGCTGGTATCCCACGGCACAGTCCCAGCGCTGCTCACCTGATGCTGAGATCGAAGCTTGCGCTGAGAACGAACCCTTTCTTCTCATTGAGGAAGAGTGCTTTGATGCTCCCAGCATGGCCAGCGAGCAGAGGAGGCACTTCTTTCATTCCCAACACATCAAAAAGCCTCACTTTTCGGTCTGCAGAGCCAATGGCTACCAGGTTTCCACGACTGTAATGAATTATTCTGCTTTGGTCTGCTCTGGATAAGAAACAGGGATTGAGATGAGCTTTAGGCAGCTAACAAGGTACAACAGGTCTAAGACTGGGACAAGCATTTCCCTGATGCTTAATGGTCTCCACTGAGCAACCCGATGGGCAATGTGCTTAAGCAGGTGAATCCTTTGCAGGGCACCACAACCAAGGTCCCTAGTTCTGCGTGCCCAAGTTCAGACCTGGAGGGTGAGCTTAAAGAGGGGAGAGGGCTCCTCCCAGACCCATATCCCTTGTGATACACTGTGGATCGCTAACCTTTCTGTCTTTAAAAATAGCTTATCTTGGATCTTTATAAAAAAACTGGATTTGACACCAAGGGTTTCTTAACGCTGATGCTGAGACACCCTTCTCCAGCCATACGTTCTCACAGAAGGATCGCAGGGAATGCGGCAGGTTTTCAGAAGCTGCTGTTTGGCCCTGCAGCCGGGCAGTCTACTCACTGGTCCATGAGGACACGGACATTGTAGGAGCCACAGAAGACATTTCTCTCTTCCAGCTGGATCGTGTCAGTTTTCAGATCATGATAGGCTGCCCGCAGATTGTCTTCCTCCTGCTGATGGAAAGAAAAATAGGGAAAAGTAACTCAGGGAGGGAGGAATGCAGCATTATTCTATAGTATTAAACGTATCAGCTTGGTCCCAGCTGTAGTGATGAGACCAACAGAGACAGAAGGTGTTGCTGAGGTTACTGCAGAAACAAGGGTTGTTCCCATGTCACGTTCCATGACAAAAATGGCAGACCTGGTAGCTGCACCTTTTATTCTTTGGGAAACAGGCCGTGTCCTTGTGATGCTGCCCAGCCTTGCCAGTACCCTGGCCTCATGGCTACGCTTGCGACTTGGGGATGCGTTAGGACAAGGCAGGAGGTCAGGGATGCAGGCTTCCTCCCATGCAAGAAGGTGCTGAGCAAGCACCGGCCCTTATGAATTGCTCACGATGGTGCGAACCAGAAGTAGAAGTGGTAGAAGAGCAAAGCAACTCCGAATTCACTGTCCTGTTTTCCAAGACCACCATGTCCTCCTTCGTCCCCAAATACTGAAATGCAAGATCTGTGGAAGGCAAACAACCTCCAACATACCTTTGTTTTACTTCCCCAATTGTGGCCTTTCACTTCGATGACATCCCCTTCTTCATTTAGCTGCGGAATTGTCACATCGACTCTTTTAGCATAATTTGAAACTGCTCCTCTGGGGCACAACCCCTGGAATAAACCAGTAGAGGCAACACAGTTACTGCAGAGCCCGTGCACACGAAGGATCCTGCTCATGTGCTGATGCTTCGGCATCTCCATGGGATGCTAAAGTTAAAGGCAAAGCTGAGCTGCACGCACTGGCTTGTTGTTATTGTTTAAGAGACCTGTCTTGCATTCACCACTTCGTCAGTATAAGGTTTAACTTCTTGTGAAAAATAATTGCGCTTTTTTCCCCCAAAATTCTAGTCTTAAGCTTTTATTAAGCTGCAAAATTTCAAAGTGCATCTTATCTTTGGTGAGTACTCAGTTGATTCAAAATCCAAACCTGCTGAGATGAGAGGCTCTCAAAACTTCTTTGTCAATATTTAAGATTCATTTTTAATGTGTGACACCTTCCATTAAGCCTTCTTTGAAGGCTAGCGCAGAGCTGAGATTTCTGTGCCCTCTTCACAAATCAAAGCATGCAAAGACTCCTAACTATCCCTCTTAGGGGATTTACGTTTACACTTAGCTTGGTGTATCCAAGTCCATACTAACCAGGAAAGCCTTTCCTAGAAGTTCTGCTTTTCTGTGTCCCAACCACCAGCTCTGACTTCTCACAAAGAATCCTAGCATTTCCATCTTCCTATGTGGAGCAAATAAAGCTCATTTTTGAGCTGCCATTGTTGCTCTGCCCAATTTCCAGTAGCTCCTGGAAGTCCAGTATTTGCGTTTGTGACCACACTCTGCTTTATTGATTACAAGAATGTTTTGATCCATTTTTAGAGTCACAGGCTCTCTGAAGGTCAGTAAAAGCTATTCTGCTGTGCTTGCTTGTGACAGTATGAATGATGAAGCTGGCTTAGCTCTGCAGATGGAGGAAGAAGGAACAGGGCAAAGTTGGGAGGTAGCCTCTAGTAAAAGCATCTCCATCTAACGGCTTGGGCAGTAGCAGAAGAACACCCTCTTTTTAAAGTGCATAATGATGGCAGAAGCCCAGGCATCATACCTGCAGGTACAGGATCTTCTCCTGTACTGTGCTTTGGCCCACACGTTCCCTCTTGACTTCTTTGGCCAGAAAAGCCCAGCATCTACTCACAGCAGCACATGCATTGAGGGATTTTTGATCCAAAAGCCCTGAGGAATTAAAGGCACAGATTAGCTAACCCCTCTCCACACTAGAGACCGTTCATTACCCTTTGGAGAAACTGCCTTGGGAAATCAGAGAAGCTTTACCCAGGAGGTACATGGACAGGTGAGGTGGCAGACAGCGAATGAAGTCCTTGGATGGGTTGACATTAGAGGGTGACTGGAGAGATGTGGGAACCATGGTGACATCTTGACCGGCTAAGGACATAATAGGTGAGTTGTCCTCTGCATCAGGACCCTCCTGGATGAGGCACTCAGTGTTTTGGGGCCAGAAGCACACTGCTGGTGGTTGGCTACCTAGGAGACAGGGGAATTTACAGTCTTGTAAGTGCTTGAGTTTTGGTGGCCATTAACAGTGCTGCTGTTAGCAATGCACTGCAAGACTTGGTTGATCTCTATCTGACTCTTCTGCTAATCCCTTTGGTACGCTACCATTCAAAAGAAAACACTGAAAACACTCAGGGGCTTGCAGGACAGTTCACACCCACGGGGTTTGAGGGCAGAGGATGACAGTTTTCTCTTTACAAACACGAGATACTTTACCTCCTCCACCTCTGTCTACAGCAGTCACCACCATGGGAGGGTGACTGTCCCAGACTAAGGGGGGACACTGAAAAAACCTCATGTCAAGGACATAGCACTTCTTTCCTAAAAAAGAGTGGAAAACCTTCTCTTCCTTTAGCCGTTAGATTTTCTTCAGTAAAACTGTCACTTGGGTTATGATATTGCAGAAGGAAAGAAAGAGGGACAAATGTCTCTGTTGTCCCCAAGGTAATGGAAGGGTAAACGCAGCTAATGCCCTTCTCACATGAGCAGTTTTTGCTGGTGTCCACCTACACCTGTAGCATCTTTGCCAAACTTCAGTCCTCCACAGTGTAAGGCTTTCCTTCCTTTTAGGCGCCACACCAGCCACAGTGCTACGTTTTGAAATTCAAGTGTGCTGGTGGAAGACCTTACACCTGGGAGAACAACGTCGCAGGCAGCAGAAGGAAAGACACTGACTTTGACCTCTTCGCTACGAGCATACTGTCAGCATCTCAGCAGACTTGGGAAGTGACGCGAAGACAAGCATCACCTGATGCATGGCACTTGGAACTTTCCAGCTAACATGGCCATGGTCTGCCATGCTTTTTTTCCCCAAATGACCCAGAACAGAACTGGTCCTCAGCAGTGCCAGTTGTTAAGTGTCCTGGTATGAAACACCATAGATTTTTTTTCACACCCCCTGGTATTAAAGAGTCAGGTAGCGGTACCCGTCATACTAAACTGGCCAGTTCTTGCAGATGAGATTTTACTTGTAAGAGCTGCGGAAGAAATGCTAGCAGACCATGGTGGAAATCGAATCTAGGCACTGGGCTGAGGACAGCTGTCTTCCTTGGAGCTGCTTTGGGCTTCAGCAGACAATCCCTCTCCATCTTCCTCTGGAAGAATTAAGCAAAGGCTCAGACCTTACAGTAGGCATCCCAGAGCTCAATTGGGGGGTTGCAGAAGTTAGAGCAGTATATTAAGTATACGTATAAATATGTATTAAGTATAAACAAATTATGCTAGATTATTTATTCTATCCCTTCTAGCTATGCAGAATTAGTGCCTTCAACACTTTCTTTAGTATTGTTTTCATTACTTAAAACACTCAATTCACAACCACCCCTCCTGAAATGTGTTGCCCGGAAGAATTCATGAGGAAGTTTTTTTTCATTACGTTGTTATCACCTATACTCCACTGTAAACTAGATTCCTCTTTCCTTTAACGATCACCTCATTTACAGGGTCACTGCATACATACAGGCTGGGACTGATGCAGAGCTGGCCCTGAGAAGCTGATGCTGGGTCAGGATAAAGCTGCTGCTGGGCCTGAGTCCCATCTGGCCCCATCTCCCGCTGCCAGGAACATCCCATTCCCTCCATGACCCATGCTCGCCCCGGGCTTTGCCCACTCATTTCCCACAGCTGGAAGGGTCAGAGACCTAAACCATACCAGATTTGCAGCTTTAACCGGAAGTTTAATAGCGCAAAACCGATAACACTACAATTAACAGTCCTGTTGGCTGGGCGGTTTCTTTCAGCAGTTCCCCTTCGTACCGCCTGCGTGGGGAATTTTGCCGCATGCAATAAAATACTTGCTAGAGAGGGGAAGAGCCAGAGCAGCAGCATCGGGAGCTGCCAGACTGCTGCAGGTGGCAGAAAGGAACCTGGGTAACATCACCTCCGTCTTCGCATCCCCTGGACCACAGCAGTTGTACTCCAGAGGTACCTCTGACACGGCCCAGGCATTTCCCCTGACAGCGGGATGGCCCGGAGCATCACCTGAGAAAGCTCAGGGGCAGACGTGGATCTCTGGGCCAAGCCGAGGGTGACTGCAGCACTCCATATTCCCCGAGAGACCTGAGAGATGCTCACAGCCAGCTGATAATCCCAGCCCTACCACTCGGCAAACAAAAGCTCATTCCCCAGAGAAGGAAGAACACTGGCAAGGGCTGCGAGCTGTTTCTCTCCACCGCTGGCCCCGCAGGGAAAGGCTCTGTTAAAATCCACCCGCGCCGCTCATGGGTGACATCCTCCTCCTTTTCCTTTGTGTTAAACTCAGCCACCTTACAAGTCTCACCTGGGAGAAACCCAGAGGATTGTTGGAGCTGATGGGAATCGGGCACAGCCCCAGCAAGGCGATACCTGCCTTTCCTGACCTCAAAAGGCCCTAAAGGGGAAACCACCGTGGCATTGACCCCCCCAAGGCCTGACTGCCCGAGGTGTGAGGGATTGGGTTCACTGTTTTCTGCCCGATGAGCAGCAAAGGAAGCATCACCCAAAGAGCTGCTCTGTGCCCCGGTGTCCCCACACCCAGGCACAGACAAAACCGATT
>NW_009613770.1:0-2796 GCF_000690535.1 Cariama cristata
TGCAAACCGGTCATAACGTGTGTAGAGTGGGTGTGGGTGTGGGCATTAAAGTACGGTGAGAAGTCATGTCGCCATCTCATCCTCCTTGCCTGGGCATGAATCTATCTGACTTTAAAAATGCCTAGCCGGCAACTGGCGCCTCTTCAGCAACGCATGCTGCTGTAGGGCTTTTTCTCATTGATTAGGGTCCAGGAGGCTTAAAAGTTAACGAAAACCACCTTGGTGAAGAGCAGGGCTGACAGTACACCTCCTTCAGGGATGAAGTAAGAAGCAAAGACTCTGTACGCAGACCCCACCGAGTCCCATTTCAGTGCAATGGTCTTCACTAAAACACTACAAGTAAAAAAACCTCGTCGTTATTCCAGCACTCCTGGGTATCTTCCAGAGGTTATCATCAAGACAGCAGAAGCTGGCAAGATTGTGCGTGCATCCAAGCTACATCTGCTCTCACCAAGGACAGCCCAGCTTGGAGACATGTCCCACGTGGTGACGGGGCAGCTGTCGCTGGCAGAAGATGATGCATACAGCCTGGAGCAGCAACATTTGAAACAAGGGGAGTGTGCCAGGGCTGCCGCCGGGGATGTCCGCACCTTCACCTACCCCAGCTGTCACCCAGCCCTCCACTGCAGGTAACAGCTCCGGCGCTGGGGCAGTAGCATCCAGCCGGCTGTGTCTGTTCTTCAGCCGCCCCAGAGAAACTAGAGATGATGATGGGTGTCTATTAATCTAATTGATTATCAAATCTAAAGAGGAGGAGCATTTTTGCTAGATGTGGTCTCTCCTGTAGCCACTGTGACCATGGAGACCCAGGATAAAGACCCTCAGTTCCTGGACTGTCTGAGCAAAAAAACCTACTTTGCTGACAACCCTAAGGCTAACTGTGATCCGTAAATTCACAGCAGTCTCCTCCTGAAAGAGGGTATTATTCTCTCCATTAGTTTCTCTGCTCCTGCATAGAAAAGAGACAGATGGAGAAGCAGGACTGGGGATAGCCACAGAGAAAGATCAGAAAAGCAGCAAAAAAGGTGTGATGGCAAAGAGCCACAGGAGCAAGGCACTAACAATATATTTTAGGAGAACAGCTAAGCTTCCTGGGGGACCACGGCTGTGCAGAACTATCCTGTTTGCTCAGCTCCCTCCACGTATTCTGAGACCCTTCGTGAACTTCATTAGTACAGTCTAGACAGCTGAAGGTCAGTCCACGTGTCCCAGACTTGCTTGGAGACATTTTTTTGAGGAAGTCCATAAGTCCTTTCACTTTCTCTGTTGTCTCTGCTTCCTCTCCGAGGGCTCCTGTGAGATGGACAGATGCTTCTGCCAGGCCAGTGGCATCTTCCTGCATAGGATGAAAGGACCCATGTGCAGAAGATGGAGGTCTCAAAACTCCCATATGAAAAGCAAATCAGAAGTCACTGAAGCCAGAAAAGTAGGTATTTGCCCCTCTCCAGTTATAGCCTGATGAAACTGAGCAAAATATTTATTCCTCCATGCATTGAAAGAAAAAAATCCATAAAGATGTGTCAAAGGCAAGGAAGAGAAGCAAAGAGAAGAGGTTTGGTCCCACAAGGAAGGCATACATTTCTGGGGTTTGAATCTGGCGATTAAAAGTGTGAGGCATGAAGTTCCCAATGAATATAATTCAAACACTCCAGCCACTGGGTCACAGAGACCAAAACAAGGCTGAGGTTTTCTCCTTCTAAAGGAAATGACATTTCAGTCACCCACCTCTGCCCTAGGCAACATCAGGAGCTGAGGAATGAGCTTCAAGAGTCAAGGACAACCACCAGTTTTTACAGGTATAAACAGCAGCAAGGTAGTGCCAAAGGATGATAAAATGCAGACTACGAAAAAAATATGTTTATGAGCAGATAATGGTCAGCGTAAAAGCTTTTAAAAAAGAAAAAAGTGTTCCTAAAGACAGTTCCAAAAGAAAATCAATAGAAATTCAGAACTATTAATGTGTGATTGTATTATCATCTAGAGCCTGCAGTCTACAGATACTTAGTGTGATCCACCAAGACGCCATCCCCTACACTTGTACTGACCTCAGAAATACTTCTCTCTTCCCTATGACCTCATCTACATGACAGGGATGCACTGCAGCAATACGCTCATGTTTTGGGCCCTGATGCTACAGGGAACCTGACGTCATTCCGGACTCTCTGGAAGAAGCTGCATGCGGGATTAGGGCTTTCTATTGTACGGCAGGCAATGATGTATCTGACAATCAGCACATGCTCTGGCGATCTTGTTCCTCGAGATGTCTGGAAACACTGAATCACTGTGTGTGGAAATGAGGTTTCTTACTGGTCAGACTTCACATTCACAACATACTGATGTGAAATAAATAATTAACATCCCACTGCAAACTTTAAAAGAAACAAAATGTGATACTTTTTATCACGGAATGTAGTTTTTATTAAAATTGCGATATCCAGCCCCCCCAGGTTTAGGGTAGAAACCCACTAACATGTACAAGGACTGGCTTTTAAAACTCCGGTCCTTGGGCACAACAACATCTGCTGACATTTATTTCAAATATTGCAAAGCAAAGGACCTGTCTGTCTTTCTGTGGGCACAGGACTGAAGTGCAGTCTTAGAGACAACCCTTATCCTTTTGCCTAAAACCCAGCATCTCTCATTACCGTGTTGACTCGGGTTAGATGTTGTATTTTTCGTTTGCAGCGCTGGAAGCAAATCTGTCCCGGCAGGGGGAGATCGCTCCATCCGAAACGGGGTAAAACACACGCACGCACACACGCACACACACGCACAGGCACCCACCGCCTGCACACT
>NW_009613771.1:0-436 GCF_000690535.1 Cariama cristata
AAATGCACACGCGTGCATGCACGAAACCACGTGCGTGCGCAAAAATGCACACGCGCACAACAATACACATGGGTGTGTGCACGGAAACACAGGCGTGCCAAAAATTATACATGCATGCGAAACCCACCGTACGATGCGTGTGCGCCCCTCAAGACCGGTGCGTGCACAAAAATACACAGGCGTGCACAAAACCACAGCTGCGTGCAAAAACACACACAAAGCACACGCGTGTGCAAAACCCCTGCATGCACCTGCGAACAAAAAAAAGCACACGCATGTACAAAACCCCACACGCATGCACAAAACCATGCAGGCGTGTGCAAAAAAAATGCACACGCGTGTGCACAAACCCACGCATGCATGCGTTAAAATCCTCAGCCACGCACGCGCTGCCCTGTGTTTGCAGCCCACCTGCGAAGTATTAAAGGGAAATACA
>NW_009613771.1:624-913 GCF_000690535.1 Cariama cristata
GGTGTACGGATCGAGCGGAGCGCGGGGCGTACACAATGACGTCGTTTATTTAAACATTTACTCCAAGAAATATAAAAAAACCCCATGAAGACGACAATGACAGCACTAACCCAGGACCCTCTGCTAAAGGACGAGTTGTTCCCAGATCCTCGAGCCTCCTCCTTTGCTCGCCCGCGGCCAGGACAGGGCGGCCAACGGGGCAGAAGTTTAATCAGGCTACAAATATTTTTGCTGGCGGCCAGGATGAACCCAAATGATGCTTTTTTGGGGAGTAAAAGCGGGGTTTTGG
>NW_009613772.1:0-809 GCF_000690535.1 Cariama cristata
CGGCAGAAGGTCGCCTGTTAATCTGTCTCAATGACAGGCACAATTACCTCGAGACGATTTAATCGGAAGGAGCAGGCGCCCCGACGCCCGGGGGAAGGAGCAGGAGGGGTTTCCCAGCAGATTTCCTGGCTCTTGCCCTCGGGATGATGCTCCCCATCTGCTCTGGGGAACGGGACCATCAGCAAGGGCTAGAAAACGTCCCCTCTCTCCCGCCTGGTCCGTGCTCCAGCCTGAACGCGGTCTGTGCTCCCTCGCCCTCTCCTTTCAGGAGTCCCCTGCGAAGGCGTCACACCGCTCACCGAGGCTGGACCCCCAGCACCAGCAGGACTCAGTAATTTCCAGCCCGGCCCCCGATACCCCCATCAATAAGAAAGACGGCAGATGAAGGAGAGATTAGTCACTAATCTCCCAGGGAAGATGAATCTGCAAGCTGGACCCCATGGAGGAGACGCACGCGGGGGCAGATGGGAGCCGAGTGCCAGCACAAAGTTGGGATTTTCCCGATGGTGCGGCCCATCCTTTTCCCCCATCTTTTTTGTTCGCAGCAGGATATATCTTCTCCCGGGCAAAAGTTTGCTCACGTCAAGTACCAAGAACCGTGTCGCCCGGTGAGGCGCTAGGTGCAGGACAGGGCGAGCAGTGCCCACCTGTGAGCAGCGCACGCCCTCCTCTCCGACGTCCCTGTCCTCAATGCAGCTCTCAAAGGCTCCTTTGCATATTTATTTAATGACTGAACGAGGGTCGATGCCTCAAACCCTCCTGAGGAGAGCCTGATGCTGGCCCGACGCAGCCCGCATGCCGCCTTGGGG
>NW_009613773.1:0-21478 GCF_000690535.1 Cariama cristata
CCGCAGCGGTCAGAGAGGTCTCTTGGTGCGTGTGTGCACCCAGCGAGCCGTTTGCGGGGCCCTGCGGCTGCCTGTGGCCTAATGGAAGTGAGGCGTCCCTTGGCAGAGGGAAGGGCATGGGGGTCAACCATCGCCCAGCCTGCCACCGGCCTTTTGTTTTGCAGGGAGCTGAGTCTCTTCACTGTGAGTTCCAGTGACCTTTCGGCCTTACCATGCTCCTATAAAGGGTGCAAGAAAGCCCAGTGTAGCCATTTGCTCTTGTTGGCCGTGTTCGTAAGAACCATGGTAGTGAGGAGGCCTGGAGGAGAAGGGTAGAGACAAGCTGTACATGGAGAGTCAGATGGAAAAGGACAAGTCAAATAGCTTGTAAACAGAGGTTGGGGAAGCAAGAGGCAGGGCAGTAGAGCCCTGAGAGAAATATTTACTTGTGCGTTCATGTGAGCGATACTTTCTTCAGTTTTACACAGATCCATATGGTGTACTGTATGATGAACTTCATCAGAAAAAGCAAATAAACAGATTGCCAGTTTCCCCCAAAGAGAAGATGAAAGGAATAGAGATAAAAGCT
Source organism: Cariama cristata (assembly GCF_000690535.1). Lineage (NCBI taxonomy): Eukaryota > Metazoa > Chordata > Aves > Cariamiformes > Cariamidae > Cariama > Cariama cristata. The sequence continues at coordinate 569 of NW_009613773.1, forward strand.
GTGCTGAGTTACCACAGTAACCAGCTTCTGAGACACTCTGGTTCATGCTCCAGTGTGACAAGAGCTGGGATTGAAACATGAGTGGCTGAAACTGCTGTGGGGGTTGATGGGGGGGGGGTGAGAGGGAGGGATATACAGGACTTCATAACCTGTGCTAAACTAACAGATGTCACTTCCATCCAGAGCAGCTCAATTTGTGTGTGTTTTTCAGGTCACACTGTTGACCTTTTAAGAGAAACAGCTTCCCCACTGCTCCAGTACTAGGTTCATGACTGTTGTCTGCATCCTCGGCCACTCTGACCACTCAGACCATCCTGCACTGGAGCACTGCTGTTTGCACTCATGGGATGCCAGGTCATTACTCAACTTCTGTGTGCCCATCGTGCCTCTCCCATTTTCCCATCTGACTGCAGTGGTTCTGGACAGCGTGGCTTTTTGAGTGTGGAGTTTTTTTGGCCTATGTTCACTGGGAAAGATCTTGAAAGATGCTGGGTTAAATCTGTAAAATTGCTGAAGGGTCTTAGGCCATTGATTGAGTGGACTCTCAAGGAGATTTCAGGATCTGACTTCTTCAACCTCCACTGATTATCCCATTCTCACATGATAGGAGAGGGTGCAGTATACTGCCTGGTGCTTGAGTTTGTCAGTCTTTGATTTGTGGACTCTGACATTTATCTTCTGGGAGCTATGGACCAATGGAGCAGGCTTGAGTTTGTAGGCAGAAAATTCAGTGTTTTGTCTTGTACACTCCTTAGAAATACTTTGTTCTGCAGTGTTCTGTGCATGTTTAAACTAACATTTGCATCCATTGTAGCTGTGAAGAAGTTTTTGCTTGATGAGGTCTTGCTGCCAGTCAGTCTGCGAACTAAGACAGCAACGTTCAGAAACAATTGAGGTGTGAGTTAGAAGATCTTCCCTGCCCTGCAGCTAGGTATTTCTGCGCAGCTGTAATGTTCACAGAACTAGTTTATCGAGGGTCTGACAGGAAAGCTGTAAACTGTTACATCCCTGTCATACTTCAGGGGGGCAGTGTTTGCTCTAATAATTGCAGTTACAGTTTTAACTGAAGTAGGCATCTACTTTCAGTTGTGCGTGTATGGATAGTTGTGTGCTGAGCCATCCCAGTGCTGTTTTCTCCACAGCATGACTCCCTGCAGAACTTCTCCCATGGGTTTCTCCTCTCCATCCTTTACTGGATGGGACTAAACAGTTCTCAGCTGCCTGCTGGCTTCAAATAGTGTCCTGCTGTGGGTAAATCTCGAGCGCCATGTCTTCCTTTCATCTGTGCCTCATTGGTAAACAGCAGATCTCTCCATTTCCAACCCAACTGCCTGCTGCAGGGATCTGGCTGCTGGGGCTGGAAAGCCAGGATTTTGTAGAAGGAAGTAAGATGAATGACTCCATTAAATAAACATCACTGCTCTGTTTATTCTTTCAAAAGAACAGATTACAAAAAGCAGAAGATCCATTTTAAATGCATTAAAATTTCCGAACAAAAGAATGCCTTAAATACAATGCTCCTGTAACATAAATAACATGGCTTTTTTCTATCCGGGCACATAGAAAGCAAAAACGTATTATTATATCATTATTTATATGGCACCATATGCTAAGTCTGGAACTTAAAGACTTTGAAATAAATAAGAAAACACCAGCTGCAGATCAGCAATACGCTCCTTTATTGGGAGTCACTGTGTAACTGTGGCTATCATTCCTGAAAGTTAAAACTTAAATAAATTGTCAGAGAAATAAGATAGCCATTAGAGATTCAGTGTCTGTCTCCTGGGGACACTTTTTCTAACAGCTGTAACAAAGATCTGCTGCTGGTTTTGTCCTATCTGTGTAGTAACTCATTGCATTTGTCCCTGCAGTATCACACAGTTGTTCAGTAGAGATGGTTGAGCTGTTCACTATAAATAATGTTGGTTAACAATGTGGCCCCTTTTGGGTTAATAAATTACACTCAAACCACTCCTGAGTCTCTTTGATTGGTTTCTTGCAAGACTGCAGTGAAGAGTTGGAACAAATCACTTTCCACAGTCTGTTCACTTTGAATATTTCTTCTTACTTTATTGGGCTGTAAATATATATATATAGTAGCCAAATCCTGAAAATGCCCATCTTAAACTCCTGCCACCTCATCCGGTACTTGAAAATCATAATGAGATGCATGAGATGAAATGCTTCGGAAAATTAAACTTCATTACTTAAAGGAGCAGAGAGCCCCGGTCAGCACCAGGCTGGGGAACTCATCCCCCTTGTTCATGCCAGAGCTGCTGTCAGGGTTCGGGCTTTCTCCCAAACTGAGGTTGCTGGCTGGAGCGACAAGCTCACCTGCTACACGATCCACGAGGCTGCCACAGCCCGGCTGATAGCCAAGGCCATGGCCTCACGGTTCCCTGCACGTTGTGGCTCTGAGACTCTCTGACCTGTGGTTTTGCACAGTTGCAGCCAGACTTAGTTAAAGCCTTCCTGAGGTCTGGTGAGCAAAGAGCAGCTTTGTGGCATGGAGAAATGGTCAAAAAAAAAGGGTGTGAGGAAGCAGCTGGGGTCCTTGGAGAGACATCTCTGCTCATCCATGTGCTGACCTGTGACTCGGGGTGGGTTGTGTGGTTGCCCTGCGTGTTGGTTCCTTACCTGTATGGTGGGGTAATTGCTCTGCCCTCCGTCCAGAGGGTTTTTGAGAAAATAACTGCATTACAGGCTCGGAGGAGAGCAGGTGTAAGCGCAACACAGCAATGTGGAGAAAGCCAACTCTGGCGTGAGCTAGAGGGCTGGGATGCGAGGGGAAGAAAGGCAGGCTGGGGCTGCTGACTTGCACCCAGACTGCTCCTACACCAGCAGCCTTGGACGTGGGCCCGTTTCCTTGAGGAGAAGACAGCACCCAGGTGTCTGCTTTTGTCCAGGCGGCTCCGAGTATTTGTGTGCAGAGACCAAGGCTGAGCCTGCCGGCAAATCCAGCTCTTCCCCCCGGCACGGCCTCTCGCTACGGCTCTGCCCGCATTTCCCGGCAGAGAGCAGCAGAGCCTCGTAGCTGCTCGCAGGGGCTCCGAGCGCATCCTCCAAGATCTTCTTGCGGTGCTTGCCTCCACAAAACACAGCAGTAAACCTTCACTGAGCTCGCAGGCGCATGTCAGACCTGTTAAGAGCGTTGGTGTTGGCAAAAAGAAAACACATGCTCGCAATCCTGAAGATTCAGTACTTTCCTGAAAACCAAGGTGTTTGCGGAAATCAGAGACACTTTTCTTGAGGGGATGCTCTTCAGGTTGTCTTTGTGCTCAGTGTCAAAAGGGAGTGCCTCAAGCATGACTTCAGAAAGTGGGAAGATACCTGTAGCAGGTTAAGGAAACCTCTTTCACAGATGATTGGCATGGACTAGGTAACCCCTTGAGGTCTCCTTCAGCCCCGTCTTTGGCAATGCATGAAAGAAACATGTTATTAGCTTCTGTGTTCAGAAGTATTTGCTTTGGGAACCTGTTTAGCCTACTTTAGATTTAACCCTTTCTATTAAAAATAACATTTCAGCTGGCTCTTTCTTGTTCCCTCACTTCATAATGTTATCACGAATGTTACTGGCGATAAAGATGAATGAAAAATGTGAAATACTGCTTCTTTGCCAAGGTGTCAAAACTAATTAATCCGTGTCTAATTTAGTCAACATTCTCCAGAACAACAAGACTTTGTTCCCTGTTTGGAAACTTACCTGCTGTTCTCTGGGACTTTAAATAAGTCAAATTTGGGATTATACTGGAAGCTCCTCAGTAGTATTAACTGGGCAGCTTCTGTCATTCCTTAGTTGTCCCATTTTTATACATTCCCTTGGGAAATAATCATAGACCTTCTGGGAGGCCCAGTCCTTGTGAGGGAGATGGCTTCAGTTTGGTCTCACCATCACATGGCAAGAGAGGGAGGGGATGCTCTGTTCTGACCGAAGCCCACAGTGGACCTTCATCCAATCCTCTGCCCATCAGCTGTGAAATCCCCGAAGGAAGGAACAGTCCAGACGTGATGTTCACCAGAGGGAGTGGTGCCTGTGGAGGATGCTGGGGATAAGGACAGCAGCTGGGTAGTGGGAAGGCACAGGTTTGCCTCTTCACAGCAGCCTGTGAATGCTGCCTTATTGCTGTGCTCCCTTCTGCTGTGAGCCCATCTTTTGTCATGGGACAGGGAGGCAGGCATGGTATGGGACAGGCTTTTGGAAGGCAAATGTGTCACATAGTGACAGCAAGACCCTGGATAACCCTGTCAGTGGGTCCCTCTTGAAGAGGCTGTAATTCACAGTTGCGAGTGGCTTTCTGCATTCCTCAAAGCCTTGTGGCCGGAGTGCCCCCTCCGTCCTTGCTTCCCCACACCCCCTCATTTGGTCTGTATGCCAAGCTAATTTAAAATGTGATGCAAACCACCTCAGCCCTGGGGTCACTGAGCTGGTCTCCACAGCCTCCTGCCACTCACCCTAGGTAGGATCTGTCCTGCTTTATTGATGCAAATGATGCTTCATCTCTGAATCGTAGCTGTACATGGGAAAGGTGCAATTAGCTGCTGCAAGGAGCCAGGCCCGTCTGCCTTGCCTTGTTTAACAGAGGCTTTAATTAAAGACCCCCTGATGCTAGAAAGTCACATTAATTATTCATCTGAAAACATTTACATAGAGTCCCCCGTTTCTCTTCTTCAATAAATTATCAACTTCACGTCTCCATAATTCATCGAAATGACTAAAAATACATTGTCTCAGCCTCCATCACCTCCCTCCTCACTCTGGCTGTGTCTGTTCCAACTGTGATAAGTTCAGTATCTTAATGTGAAGGTCTCCTGCTGCTCTTAAGTAAAAAGGGAGGATGGAGGAAAAGGAGGAGAGGGAGAAGGAAAGATTTGTCCCTGCATGGGAGTCATGCAGATGGCAGTCATTTTTCTTTTTCTTTCCCACAAAACTGGCGTGATCCTGAGGTTTGAAGAATCTCGTCAACTACTTCTAATGAGGAAAAACCGACTGAGGGGAGAAGAAAAGGTGTTTCCAGGGGCAAAAGAGGGATGGGTTTAAACACTTTCTGTGCTCAGCTGCAGATATCCTATGTGAACCTAGAGCCCAACAGTTAATCTCTCTGGATCACCTCCGTAGCCCACCTGTAGACAAGGCCAGCAGTTCCCTGTCTGCCGAGTAGAAGAATGCTGCTTTACTAATTATAAGCTATTCCAATATATGTGTTTTAAAGAGGAAAAAAGCAGACAAGCTTAGTCAGAGGGAGAAGTTCTGCAACAATTCACAACAAAGATGTCACTACAGGCACAACTGAGGGAAAATTCACTGCAAATAGTTTTCTCCAACACATTTCACTTGGTGATAAAGTGAACTGTCACATGAGAGAGGGGAAAAAAAACCCCAGTCCTCTGAGGGCTTGTTTACCTGGAGAGTTAAAACAAATGAGTGTGAGGTGTGAGTTAATGCGCAGAAGTCGAAGTGCATTAAACCTCTGTGGTGGTGCTCTGATACAGAAGGAAAATGGCCTCAATTCACTATGGTGACAATTAAACAAAAGCAAAGCAAGGTCACTTTATCCTCGAATATCCATGCAGGGCTTAACATGCTTTAATTCATGTGCATTCATTTCACATCTTTGGTTAATTTACCTTAACTTTCATGAATGTCCTAACCTGCAGGGCTTGGACAAGTGGGTGCTCCACCTAACTCTCAATAACTACTTATCTCTGCAAAACCAGGAGCAGTTTGGTGCCTACAGAAACCAGACCCGGTGTGCTTTCCTGGGAGCAGAGGGAGCCAGTGGCTAGGAAGGGGTGATCTTCTAAGACAGTGGCTAGGAAGGGGTGATCTTCTAAGATGGTGGGTGGAAGGGGGCAGGATGGACACTGGCAAGTTTCTTGGGGTGTGGTGAAAGAGGGCATTAGAGAATGAACCAGGAAGTGAGAGCACTGACCTTTAACAACATGGGTTTGGTGTTTTCAGAAGGAAATGAAGAGGTTTCTATGTTTGGACCTGAGCACATACAGGGTCTGGGTCTAAGACTAAAAATGGGGTTGAACTGATTACAAAGAGAGTGATACACTTATCCAAAGCATTACTCTGTTGACTTCTGTGTTTTTTTCCTTTCCCTTGCCCTTGTTGCTGTTTTTAAATGGCTCAGCAGTGAATAGCATGATGACAAAACCCTTGTTCAGCCATAAGAATGTGCCTAAATCTTGGGCACTGCTCTCTTGGAGCTGAGAGACTAGAAACTCTTCCCACATCCAATTCCTGGAAGACAATCCACTGAGGTATTTTTAAATATGAAGATGCTAGCTCTGGTTCAAGCTGTTTCTCACAAATTGGTGGAGGCTGGTGGGGCATAGGAGGGAAGTACAGCCATACTCTGCTCTTCACCAAATACATATTCCTGAAAGGCATGGGCAATTCTACAGTCCTCACCGTAGAATTAATGTAATGGAGAGGACTGTGTGTGGGGACATACAAAAAACACAAATTTAAATACACGGGAGCAGTATCTGTGGCATAGAGGACAGAGAAGGAGAAACAGGATTGTCAGCTGGAGGAGGTGCTGGCTTTTCAGAGGCTGACTTTTGGAAATGAGTCACTGTTTGGAAGATCTCATCTGCTTCACCATGAATGGCATGGAGTAGTAGTTTGTTAGCCCCAGCCCAGCTCTTGAATTAGGAGTAGATTTTAGCTTGGTGTGCTGTTAGCTCTGGGCGTAACCTCTTCCCACTGACCTTTTCCTTGGAGACTTGAGGTACCATTTCATAGGACATGCTGTAAAAGAACACCAATAGAGGTCATTCTGCTACTCAGGATATCTCTAAAGAATGCTAGGTAGCACTGAATTCAAAGCTTTCTAGCACTCAAATGGAGTCAGATGCTTAGGATTAAATTTACTAAGATATAAATATCATCTATTGCTTACCAATTAAATTATAGTTTGGACTATGTTATTAAGGGATCTGAATTAACTTTCTTCTGGTTGTAAGAGAAACACATCTTTGCAGGCATTAAGAAAAAGCTCCCATCCTTCTCTTCCATCTAAGCAAATTAGATTAAAATTTTCCGCAGTGAAGTTTTTTAGCGGTTTATACTGTCTATGGAGACCCCTTAAAAATTGTCCAGGCTGTGGCTTCCATCCAAATGTACATAAGTGTGAGTCTTTAGATACGTCACAGTCCGGTGTTTACTGTTAAATTTGTATTGGCCTTAACATGCTTTGAAGTAATAATCGGTGCTGTGTCTCCTGGGGGATAGGACAATATGTAATTAGCTTAAACAGAAGGAAGATCTGGTTAGACATTAAGAAGCCTTTACTAATGGTACAGTAATAAAGCACAGGAATAAATGGTTCGGGGCCTTCTGCCTGTAGAGAAGTTTGGATGAACACACTGAAATGATCCTGTTTTCTCCTGCAAGGAAAGCAGAGATCATGCTTTGCGATTTCTTTCAACTTTATTTTCTATGATTCTGCATATGCCTGCGAAGTTTACTTGCCAAAAGTGGCAACAGCAGCATTTTCATTGCCACTGCATTGTCATTGAAAACGCTACTCCATCAGTGCCCCAAAGGAAGAACAGGCTGAAATAACAGAATGCCAATGAGAGCATCCTTTCTTTCCAAGCTGGCAGGAGCAAGCCATTTTGGAAGGTGATATACATCTCCCATAGCCCATGCTCCAGCTTCCTTGGTTGAGCCAAATTGTCTTCCCGACTTGTCAAATGGGAGAAGTGTTACCACTGTAATTAGAAACATTAAAGCAATCAAAATAAGCATACAAGCATAATTAAGGCGCTATTGGTTTATGTCCCCTGCAGGCATTCTTTTAGAATAAATGACTTTTTGGTTTAATTTAAGCCTCTTCCAAAACATCACTAAAACAAAGGGGGAAAGGAATTTCTATCCATATATTCGTCAGTAAAAATACTTATTGTTCAATCTCATAACCTAGTTTAGACTGGTAAAATTTCCCCACATCGACAAAATCTAGAGGGTATTGCTGAATAAAGAGCTTAGCTTTAAAAAAAATAAGTTGGATCTGGACAACAAGAATCAAAGAGGAGCAAGAGAGACTTCCCTGGCTCTGAATCAAGCCCTTCATAAAAGAGGAATCAGCTCTGCTGTGCCAGTGTCGGACATGATGTTATAAAAGTGCCTTTTTTCCCTGTGAAGGAAAGGTACACAGAATAATTAACAAGGCTGGAAGAGTGTTTTCCAAACTGGGTGGGTGGAAAAAGGGGAGATGAAGATCAGGAACATCTAGTGAGTATGGGGAAGCTGCAACTCTTCTGCCCCTCCAAGAGTGGAGTAGGGTTGCACTGTGGAAGAGGATGAGTCCCACTGGTAGAGCTCACTGGGTTAAGCCTTGGAGAAGTAGATGTTCAGCTCTGACTTTCTGAAGCTGAGCTGTCTGCAGAAAGTAGCCACAACCTGTCTGCCTTGGGAAAGATGGGCTCAGTGCTGTGTGTGCATGTGGGGGGGGGGTGGTTCGGGTGATGACAAAGAAGCACACTTGCCACCCCTTACAAAAGTGCTGTTTCTTGGCTCCTCATTCTGCCAGAGGAATACTTTTGCTTGTAAGCCTTGTAGTTGTGATGGCCAGTTAAGCCCAAGAAAAGATGATCAGGGTTACTCATGGGTCAAGGCAGAGTTGCCACACAGTAGGTTAGCAAAGAGTGGCCCAAACCTGTGCATAACATCTGGCCTGGCTGCCTTCAGCTCACAGGAAGATTGAACAACTGGAAAAATGGCAGATGGACTTTATTTGAGGTTGATGTTAACCTCCCCACTGGTGGGAGGTCATGGTGTCTGCTGAGTATTCCTAGTAGTCTGGGAAGAAGCCTCAAATCTGACCATCTCTACAGGGATTTGAGGCTACAATATATTCTCAGAAATGTCTTCCTCATGGCTAGTCTTCCCTGTTCTATTGAACTTTAGGTCATTGATTTATCCTCTGGTGAGATCCCACACAAACCCTCAATCTGACTGGTATAGGCGAGAAACATAGAGAGCCAACTTATGGTGGCACAGATGGGAGGGCATGGCCACTTTCTTTGAGGACCTGCCTTTTTAACAGGGTTAACAAGGCCCCCTTAGCACCATAGGGCCACTGGCCCACTCATGGCTATTCCAGACTCAGCTGTTTGCCCATGAGCCAGAAGACTGAAATCTCCACAGTTGGCATCTCCCACCACTGGCACCTGGACTTACTCAGCTGCTGTGAACTGCAGGCTAAACTCATCACACATGTTCCTTCATTCAGACAACAAGGCAAGCAAGAGGTACTACTGGCTACTGCTGCAGCTTCCTGGTCCTAACACTGCCCTCACAGATGAAAAGTGCCATCCATCAGGGTCTGAATGGCCCCGTGCTGGACAGCTGAGGAGTGATGGGCAGCCTAAGCCACAGAGGGAGATAATAGACATTGACTCTAGGTTTTTATTGTAGTTCTTCATGCTAAAAATGAGTCAATGGGTGTACCCTTCCTCCCCAAAACTGGCTCAGCAAGAAGTTCAGGGATGCAAGGGTATTTTTTTTGGCTCAGGTTTGAGCACATACATGAAGGTGAGAACTGTGGAGATCACAGCCGCCTTTGCTCTCTCTAGCTCTGACTAGGATCTGCAGCCTTGGAGTGACTGGAGTGAGCAGCTCCCTTATCCCAAAGCCTTGCCCTGTTAGTGAGGCTGCTGCTTCCCCCGGTTGCCTGGCTTAGAACTGCTGCAGTTCCTGGACAGGGAGGGAAGCGCAGGAGAACCCTTATACTGGAGGATCTCCTGCAGCATCTCTGCAGAGGGGCACAAACAGTACTCCTCTACCTCACTTCTTATGTTTTTGTCCCCTGTCCCCGTTGAGTGTTGCCACAGCTGATGTGCCATCTGCACAGAACAGACTGACAGCCCTTTCACTCACCCCACACCTTCTGTGGAGGCAAGGGGCTGGCGACTGGCTGTGACAGACGTGCAAAAGGACAAGGTGAACGTCATAGGCAGTATCAAGAAAATCCATCCAAAACCCTGCTCCATATGGGGAAGCACAGTTCCAGCTGTTCAGCCTTCGGAGTAAGCTGCCTCTGAAGCTGCTCCTACCCTGGCTTTAATGCTAGGCAAGCACAGACCCATCAGAGCTGGTGAATAGGGGGAAAACAGTGGGGGTAGCAGCATCACGCTGGTACAAGGAATCTCGTGATGCTATTGCTCCCCATGATTATGCTGTTAACAGCCAAGCAGGGTGGAGTTTAATGAGCAAAGGTAGATGAGAATAGGAAAACAACTGAGACAAATGAGGTTTAAATGTGATGGCTCATTAAGCAGAAGCTCTCTGCTATGTTTCTTTCCTTGGTAGCAACAAAAGGGACAATGGCCATAAGTAAGAGGCAACCCACTGACAACAGGAAGGATTTATAGAAAGTAACACACTTAATTTAGCAGCTCCAGCACCAATGAGCAGACATATTTTGCATCAAGTAACTCAAGTGAAGGGGTTTGCAATGCCTTTGCATGAGGCAGAGAGCTCTTCTTGGCCCAAATCCTAGGAGCTTCTTACTGTTTGAATATCAAGGACCAGTCCTGCTTTCCTGCACATCTGAACTCCTGCTGTCTCCAGCAGATGTTTTGGAATGCAGAAGTCAGTGCAGCGTGGGCTGTGGGTCTCATACTAATGCATCCATGATCCTATCTGGCCTGGCTTACTGATGCTTGCTTGTGGGGCTTTCATCCTGGCCATATCCTGGTGCTTTTACTGAACTGACTTTACTGTAACAGACTTTGAGAAATTATCCTAATCAAACCCCCTCCAAAACGCAGGAGCAGCTTGACCAGTGTCCTTCCTGCCAGCTGTATAACCTGCTCCCAAAGCACCTGAGTAGTAGAGGCTCTGCACTCCCCAAACCAAGCAACTATTCCAGTGTTTCATTGTCGTTATCCACCTTGTCACTATGTTGTCCTATCCAGCCAGGATATGAAGGACAGATGATTTTCTCCCTCTTTGCTGAAGCCTTAGTATCGATTTTGTAATAGACTGCTTTTCAGCTTCCAACAACATGCGAGAAAAGATCTCCATAATGTTCATCTGTCTTACAAATGGCTACTCTGCATTTGTATAAATCATGAAACTGGGTGTGATATCCTGCCTGAAAAAAAAGATGCAATCTCTCATATTGAAGTTTCTATTGTGTTATTTATGAGAATGGTAAAGCCGATAGTCTTCAGACATAAAATACCTGATCCCCCAGAAGTTTCCACCAGTAAGCTCTTGAACTGAGAAGGTGGCCCTGCAATCCAGCAAGAGTGGACGACAAGGCCTTGGACTTCTTTGACAATTCAGAATTTGTCAGGAATGAGAAAGACTGAGTGCATGATTACTTCCAATGTTAGGACAGCTTGGATAACAAGAGCATAATATCTTTACTGCTCTTTTCTTGTTTTCTGCATGGGCAGCCTAGCCTTCTCGGAAGTTACATTGTCCAGGACTGGAAAATTCAGCCATTTGGATGCTCGAGAAAGTATGCTGCTAACTCTGTCCATAAAAAAACCAATCTTAGGAGCAAACACAGAGATATCAGATTTAAACATCCTATTCACTGGCCTTTTTGAAGGTCAGGCACCAAGGAACTAACCCAGATTCTAGGATTCCCACTGAAATGGTGGTGCACAGCAGCAGGGGCACAGGCCCTTTTGTCAGCTGTGTTCTGCATGTGACTGCACCAACATCATAAACCACACAAAACCAAATAACTTTGTTCTAACTGCAGCAACAGAAGGTCTTCTGTCTCCCAAACATCATTTGATCCAAGAGGGATTGAACTGACTTGAAAGCAGCTTTCGTCAACACCCCCTCTGTTCCAAGTGAGGAGCTTGCACTGCTGGAACTGCCTATTCACAAAGCAGCCAGCAAAATGCAGTGTCCATACGGGAAGTGCTTGTTGGTTAAGAGATGGCGACTCTGTGGAGAGGGGAAATGTTGCTGAGACAATTTATCTACAGTGGGGAGTTTAAACATCCAGTTCTCACTTCTGTATCTCTTGTTTATCGAATGTCAAAATGTTGCAGTTGAGCAACATCTCATTTTGTGCATACAAATCAATGGCCTGATTGATTGCCCTCAGACTGATTTTTGTTCAAAATTGCTGAAGCCCCATTACCTGGATGACATGAATCAGAGAAGTTAAAGTCTCACTGATTATGATGTTATAAAGCAACCTGGGTGTGCAAAAGAATAACCTACGTATTTGATACCAGCGCATGCTGTGTTTGCAATTGACACTTTGAAGGCAAACACCTAATGTTAGTCAGAGCAACCTACAAGGAAAACAGGACACAATGGTAAGGCAGGGCCAACTGGACATGCAGTGACTGAAGCGTGTTTCACCTTGGCCTCTGGCAGTGAGTGAATTTCCAAAACTTCTTACCGACAGCAGGATTTAGCTCCAACTCTATTGCTTAAATGTGGGTGTGCGGAAAGCTAGGACATTGCAGTCAGCAGAGATCCAGTCAATGCAGGCGGTGCGGTTTGGAGAGCTGCGCTGCTTTTGCTGAAGTAGATGCAGTCGGTCAGCTGAATGGCCCTCCAGACTCTGCAGACTGCATTGACTCATTTTTTGTTGACTGTAAGCAGATTTTTGGCCCCTAGTTCACATGTAGGTACCAGACACCTACATCTCACACTGGCTGTAAGTGCACACAGTTTAACTCCTGAGCTGCAAACCTCACCTTGTCTGCACGTTGTCAGTCAATAACAATAGCAAGCTCCTGCAAAAAGTGGTTACCACAGCATAACCTCTGATTCCTTGGGAATATCAGCTTACTATTTAAGACCAGTCCTTCCACTTCATTTCATGCAATGAGGATGTAAAAAGTATCTGAAAACTGAGCTGGAATGTCTTCTGAGTGATGTGTTCACAAAACATTCAGTCCCAGAAGTCAAGAATATATAAATATGTATTTCTCAAACCTTTCATCCACCTTGCCTATCTTATAAATGACTTCTCCTGGTTTTGCTCTGATGGCTTTCCTAGAGCTTTCTTAATTCTTTCCAGGTGGCCTCTCTCCAGTTTCATATCTACTGATAATCACGTTTCATTCCTGTATCTATTGAAAGCAATAAACACTGTATCTGTTCCAAAACACCTCCCCATGGACAGACCCAGGGGGCTTCTGATGACAAACAACAATTTGATGCTCGTTCACGTTATGCTGACATGTAAACCCACCGAGGATGACCAGAACAAATGGGACCTGACTGTCTTCATAAATTTCCTCGAGTGCCTGGTGGGAGGCAGAACATGCTCTTGCCAACAACCTCTGAGACTGCAGTATAAAAATAACCTAAAGCATTTAAAAAGCAACAAGAAGGGAAGGATGCATTTTATGTCAATTCAGTCAAAAAGTCCTCAGAATTAGTTGCCTGAAGTGTTTGGGAAAGCTGACAGAGTATAATAGCACGGAGACTATTTTCTTGCTTCTCAGCAAAGACAGCATTAATCGTCTGGGCTTAATATAGCCTTCCACATGCCAACTGGGTGCAAAATTATGGCTGGTATTAGAAAACCACTTACCATGTGGACAGGCTTGAAGTGCAATAAGCTGTGGGATGTGGATGCAGATGGAGTATGCCTAAGGACATACAGTGACCTTGAGAATTGTATGCCATGTGTCTGGAAAAGGAGCGTCTCTTCATTATGGACCCTGACAGAGATGGAGCTCTTCATCAGTGGTGGGGCAAGGAACGACTTGGATTTGGAGTCAGGCTTCAATTTTGTGATCCAGGTACATCTAGAGACGTCTGAACACAAGAGATCTACTGGAATTGGTTGTATACACCATTATAATATCTGTATGCATAACACACAGACCAGTATACATCAGGATTGTGCCTGGGAGAGAATCCACAGCTCTGGGTGTTTGCAAGAGCATCATGTATAGAAAAAAACACAGACCTATAAGCATTCTCCACCCTCTTCTACACCCAGCCTGACTTGATTGGTGTACCTTCTGCCAAATAGCTACACTTATTTTGATAGAAAGGGAGCAGAAATATGGCTGGGTATCTCATCTGAGACTTTGTCTTAGCGCTTGAAGAATGCAGAGCATGACAAATAAGGTCAAACCCTTTAACACCCTGTGTTGTAACATCTGTACATCACAGCTTAGAGATTGTTGTTCTAGTATTACTACCTAGTAAAGTGGGCTCAGTCACTCAGTGCTTATGTAACGCTCTTTTTTCTGTACATGAATTGTGTCTCAATCCTGGTTTTCTCCCAGTAGATTTTCTCAAAAGTTATGAAGAAACAGCTTTAACTAATAACAGTTTTAACTAGTATTTTGCAGTGAATTCTTTGTTGTTCTGTCTGTAGCTGGCCTCCTTAGTTATGCAGTGATCTCTTTCTGTGATTTCTGATGAGAGGATGAATTTTAAGAGCATGATAATAAATCTACTGTTGGTGAAGTCTTTTGGACAAATGTAAGTCTTTGCTAAAATTAGAAGACATTCAGCCTAGCATTTCCGTGGTTATCCAGATACTGACATACAACGACATCATGCAGAGTGAGTCAAGCAGAAGGCTGATTCATGGATCAGGATTTTTGATAATCAACCAACACTAGTATTTAGGTAATTATGTCTGTACAGGATGTCATGACATGTCTATCCTACATGTAGTGCCAGTTACAGACACAGCTTCTTTTTATTACTGAAATATACCTTTCCTGCCTTAAAACATTAGGACAATTGTGGGAATTTCTCTTATTACTGCTGCCTTAGTGAAAGTGAAAGGACTCAACTTGTGTGAATTAATGCTGAACTGGAAGCACAGAGGAGACTACCTACGGTTCTTTGTCTGACTGCTGGAAGGATGAAAGGTTGGCAGCAGGGCTGGAATTGAGAGAAGTGACTAAAAAGAAAAAGGGGGAGTGAGAACATCCCAGGCATTTTGAACGGTCATCTTCTGGTGTTAGTGACCAAACTGAGTGCCACCAAGACCCGCTAAGCTGAGGAGCTGATCTATCTCTCACCTTCCAGCTGGGAAAAGGGCCCCAGGGAAATGGCTGGATGCTGTGCCACTGCTTGGCTATTGCAGCTATCAGGAGGTATGAGCATCCATTACCGCTGCACACGCTCTTGTGCAAACCCTTCTCCCGGCCACAGTCAGGAAAGGAGTCTTGACTTCACAAAAAGCTATGCACTTAACATCTTGTGTTGTCATCACCGGCTTTGTTGGTTGTTAGTTATATTAAGGATCCACTTTCCTTCCCAGCTTGAGACTGGGAAGCATAGCTGTACACCTCAGCGCTAGGCCACCGTTTGGGCTGTGCATGGAGGGTCAACGCTGTCTCCAGAGCACAGACACATATTGATCTTTGACCTCTCACTGGGAATATTCCAACAAACTCTGTTGGGGGAGAGGTGGCCTTAATTGCCTGCTAGACCTCCAATGCCTGCCTTGCAAAAATTACTGGAGCCTTTCTGAAGGGCTAAATAACAAGGCGCAAGGCGCTTGCTCTCAAGCTGGAGTGCCATAGCCGTGCTGGTGTTCATTTGAACCCTGCCAGTTCAAGGCTGCTCACTGTGCTCCTTCCGCTGGAAGATGCCTCGCCGTTCCTGCTTCCTTCTCCCTTTTCCGCTCCCCATGCCAGGAAAGGCTCCTTGGCTTTTAGGTGGGGGTAGATCACGGCAGATGTGTGTTCTCCTTTGAGACTTGCCCACTGTTTAGCTTAATTAATCCTGACACGTTGCAGTTGCTGTTATGGAAGAAATGTCAAGAGAAATTAGACCAGCTGGTAGCATGAAAACTGGGGAAGCCAGGACTGCGCGGTGCCTCACTTTCTTGGAGAAGTTTGATTTGCTTTCCTGACGGGGGTGGTGGGGGACTGGATGGCTGTGAGCAGAAGAGGTTGACCTTTATTAGCCACTCTTGGCACAGTCGCTTTGCACTGACATCCACTGAGGGGACAGCGAGGAACCATTCCCCAAACAAGCCCAGCAGGAGATCTAGCCAGCAGCAACTGGCGTTGCTGGGCTTTCATGAGAGCTCAGACAGCCCTGGGATTTGGTTTGGCTTAGGGTCCCGGTTCCCTGAAGCGTAAGGCTGCCAGGAGCTCTGGGGTTTAGGTGAGCTCCTTGGGAAGGAGAGAAGCACTGCTGAGTTGCTTCTTTATCTTCTCTTACTCTATCTATGAGCACCTTCAGCTGCTGTTTCTTACCACTTCCTTCACCTTTATATCTATTGACCTGAATTATTTCATATACCAATCAATTTTGTTGGATTTATCAGCAGCTTTCATGGTTTTTTTCCTTAAAGCAAACAACCTTCATATTTTGATGTTCCATTAGACCATCGCATCTGAGCTCTTTCCTTTCTGCAGTGATCTGATTTAATAAAATGAGAAGCTAGTGTAATAACACACAGTGCAGCTGCACAATGCGGATGTATTGTAAATACATATTTCCCCCTATATGAACATCTCCTCCTCTGTGCTCTCCTGTGGGACATCTAGCTTGTAAGTCTGCAGTTGCCACAAGCCTGGAATAGAATTGCACTTACAGAGAACTAGCTTTGACACTTAAATATCAGCCAAAGTTCAGGAGCGTATTTTGGGCTGTTTGTCTTGGGGATGCAAGCAAGTAAAATTTTGCTTCTGCTTGATGCATTGGTAAAAAAGTCCCTTTGTTCTACCATAGACAGGCATTTGCTTGGCCAAGGGATGTTACTTATATTTAAATTTTAAGAATAAGACCCTACCATGGCGTGGTATCTCTGGCTTGCAAAGCTCAGAAGTAAGTTTGGTTTCTAGTAGTGTAGAAGGACTGTATTTCTCCTGTTTTGAACACACAGACTGCACGTCCTGTTGCAGGCGTTGGAGGTCTCGCTCCCGATGTCTGCTCTGGGCTCGGTGCAGGAGTGCTTCTCTGGGGCTCCTCAAGGGAACAGACCATGAGCTGCATTGCACCAAGAAGCAGAGGAGACCAAGGACTCAGAGAGGAGCACGGAGGGGAGCAAAAAGAAGGATGGTTTTGTGAGGGCCGTGACACTTCACAGGGGACAAAGGCCTGTCTGCAGCAGAGGCGCTGGCTTTGGTAGCCATGATGGCAGTAGCTCCTCTGCACTGTCAGGCCTCTTTGCACTGCACCAGTGAGCTCCAGGCCCTGGGGCTGCTCAGAGGTCGGTCTAGGCAGAGGGTTACCCAGGACAGGAGATTATAGCAGGCAGCAAGTCAGTCATGGTTGCTTGCCCACTATAGCTATGCATGCAGAAGAAAGCTGGGCTATTGCTGGCCGGTGACAGCCCCTCTAATCTGCAGCAATCAGTGCATCCTGGTCACTATGAGTCAGCCAAAGCTCAGCTCACCCCTTTGAGAGCAGTCCCATGGTTTTGTGCATTATGTCCCTCATCCCCATCCCACTTCATGTTCCTCAAAGGATCACAGCATTGCTTATTCTCCCTCTGTTGTGGTCAGGGCAAAAAGAAGTGCTCTGTTGTGCTGTGGAAGGCCTGGTTTGTGGGGACAAGCCCTCCTCTCTCACTTGGGCTTGATCTGAACCTTACTGCACACATCCAAGGTGTAAGAGGGCAAAGGGAATGGGATATGGGGGCTATGAGAAACATGGCTCAGAAACCAGTCGCTGATCCCACATCCATTCATTTCCTCCTTCACTCTACTGTCTGCCAGAGGTGCTGCTCTGCTTGGTTGAATGTCATCAGGCTGCACAAAACACTTGCTGTCTGTGGTCACAGAAGGTCTGCCTGTACTTTGGGTGATGAGTTTCCAATGAATTTATAGAAGGAGACCTCAACCTGGTAGGCACCATTGCTCCCTGGATCCTAATGTCCATTTCCTTGCTGGGAGAACTTTGGGAGCTGTGAGCGTGGGGAGCAGCCTCATGGCCCTGTGTGAAGGAGTCTGTGTGTTCATGTGATGCTGTCATACTACCTGAGGTGGGAATACACCTCTGCCAGTGTCTGTACACATCAGGCCACTGCCTGAGCCAGGGCTGCCTTCTGCTGCTTTGCCTGGGAGAAGTGCACACACCAGGGCTGCCACGCAGCATGGCTGCTTTGCTGTTTTTTTTGCACAAATCGGATGTATTTCACTGACCAAAACTGCCCATGACTTAGAAAGGGGCTGCGCTAGACTAGAGCTGCTAGTTTAAGGCATTTTAACACAAGCGTACACAGAGTCCCTTGGTGCTCTCGAACTGGGCTCCATCTTGTGTATCAGAGTATTTTCCATCCAAGCAGGTGAGAAGCAGAAATCCTGGGGGCTCGGGAGCCTTTCTGTGCACTTGGAGCTACCTCAGGGCTTTTCAGCAACGTCAGCAAGATTGACTGCTTTGAGTCTGAAGGACTGAGGCTAGGCCAGGACTTTTCGGAGGAGCTGCCATTGGTGGACCATTGGAAGCGTTCCTCTTTTCATGTCCTGCATGTCTATAAGTCCATGTCTTACAAGTCCTCTGCTTCAGTAGTAGCCAGCCTGGCTCAATGATTTGGCTCAGTTCAAACAGGCCCCACGGTCATTGTCCCACACTTTTCACCCCTTGGTCTAGCCTACTTGGTTCAAGACCTGGGCACGACACCTGATGGAAACCCTCCTCCTTCCCTTCACTGCTGTTGGGCTGGGCACAGCAGACTGTTCCCGCAAGTGGCGTGGGCTGCATTGGCATCCAAACAGGGTGATGCCAGTTGCCTTTACCCCAAGCCTCCACAGGTGAGTGGAGATAGCTGTACTGATGGAAAAGATGGCTGCCCCAGCTCACTGGCACTGCTGCACTGTTGGAAGTTGCCAGCCCTGCACAATCTGCCAGGGAAGCTGTGCAAGTTTCATTCCCTCATCCAAGTTGTGCAAAATCCTCAAGCTTAGTTCATGTCAACCGTTTTGATGGCTTCAACTAATCTGTTTGTTGTTTCCATGGCTTGGATTTGGGAAGGTTCCTGTGAACTGGTCTCCCAGCAATGCTATGTAGGCCCTCCATCCTCACAGGGGCTGCGAGAGCAAGCTGAGGTACATCTGCTCTTCCACTGGCATGGCTGAACCTGAGAGAAGGCACCTCTCCATCGCCTGAGGCCTTTCTTACTCACATCCTTGCCTTGGGTTAGTTAAAGCAGCACAATCTCCTCCCTGAGCTCTCTCACGTCAGTATAAAAGTGGCTTACATCTGCTTTTTAATTCATAATTTCCTTACAGACTTAGCTTGGATCATCATAAGCTGTTTCCAATCCTATAGAGTGTGAGCGAAGGCGGGGGGCCTTCAACTAAATGCATGTAACACCAGCACAATTTTATGGGTGGGCAAGCTCAGAGCAACGTGACTGCAGGCATGTGAGTATTCACAGCCATTAAAGTCAAAATATGTACAGTGTGGATGGCCTAATAGATTCAAACAGTGAATGCAGTAGCAGGAACTGCTGTCAGTGTCCATGAGCAAAGAAAGACAAAGTTCATTCAAAGAAAAAAAAAGTATATTCACTCTGCATTATTCACCCAACCACAGCTTCTCCTTAGGGAGACCAAGCTGTTAATGGCTGGAACAGGGGAAGGCAAAGCAAAAAGTACAACAAAAATGGCAATAGAAACCAAGCATTTTTTCATGTTTCACCTATTGGGGCTAAACTATTAAATATGTTTTCTCAGGGTGGGAGAATGTGGTCTCTATGAGATGTGGAGCCCTCAGACAGGAAGAAGGACACACAGGGATACCCCTGAGACTTTCCACATTGGCTCTGAAGGGTGCTCCAAGGATGTTTTTTCGCTGGACCTCCTTGAAGGAAGGAGCGAGTCCCCCGCCCTTCACTGTGGGACCAAAAGGTAGTAGGAATGAAAGGACTAGCACCTGACTGGGTCAGGAAGGAAGACCTGCTGCTGGTTCTCCTGTCCTTATACCCATACTCTTGAATAAACCACTAGAAGTTAGCTATCATTAGTGTCTCAACAAATTACAATAAGTTTTGGGGACCAGCTCCTCTGGGTGCTTTAGTAAACCTGGACCTTATTAGACATTTGCCAAAAAGTCAGCAGAGTCTTTGCACATTTACTTCAATGTTATTAATTTACAAAGGTTACTCAATTAAGAGAGTCTGCTGACTTGTAAAACTTTACTTATTTACACTGTTTCTTGGAGAGGGATTTTCTCAAAGCGTGATGATGATAAGCTTAGGCATTACAAATCCTCTTGCTGCTTTTGTCAACAGGCAGCCTGAGAGCATTAATCAGAGAGACGCATGCTTCCCGGCAGCGGCTTCGCTCCAGTTCCTCGCTGCTGGGCATGGCCCTGTGAAGCGCGGGCTTCCCCCTAAGTCTGGAGGAGCTCTGCACACCGGCATTAGCTTTTCCCAGGGCTGGAAACCCCATTTGCAAGGCAGCAGCAAATCGGGATGTTTCTCATGACCCCCTTTTTAGGCAACAGGCAAGCCAGGGCTGTCTTTGCTTCAAAAGCAGAGCACTCTCCCTAAAGTGTGCATTTCAGCTCAAGGCAATTTTCTCACACCATGCATGTCTCCACTGCATAAAGCTTCAGCAGGGCAAGAGGCGGAGTACACCTGGACTTCAAAGCATGCTCCGAATCACTTTCCAGACAAGTGAAAAATTGCGGTTCAAATTACTGCTTCAGAGAAGGGAAGTTGGAGCACAAGGTGAGGAGGACTGGGAATATTGTGACCCTCAAGACCTCAAGACTGTCTTGATCACCTTGATGGGTGTCCTAAATGCTCTGGAGCCTCCAAGTGATTTCAGTCCAAGGCAGTTATGCAGCTCTGTGTAATTCACACAGCAAATGTGGTAGGTAGATGATGCTGATCTGCTACTCCTGGTAGGTGCTGGTGTGCTTTAAAGGTATGAGGAACTTGGCGTAATTTCTGCCCTGCCCCAGCCTGGGGTGTTATTTATCCCTGTGTCACTGCTGCAAGTGAGATTTAACAAAGAGGAGTTTCTCATTCC
>NW_009613773.1:21509-36221 GCF_000690535.1 Cariama cristata
GAGATCTTGCTCTGGGCACTTGGTGAATCCTCATCTCCCTGGTGTGCAGACACTATTGGTGCATGAAGCGTGAAGTTTGAACCCACCTGGCAGATCAGGAGAAGTGCTTCCTCCATGATGGATTCACTGAGCTGGTGCTGGGGAAGATTAACCCATCCACCAGCTGGTTTGGGCAAGAAGGCCACTATCTCGGGCAGTGAGAAATAAGAGTAGAATCCAGCTGCCCAAACAGTCAGATATTAGACACCTGGAAGGTTTAACACAAATTGTGTAGAAGTGAATTATTGCTCCCTTTGACCCTTTGTCTAGAGTCTGCCTGTCTGGCTACTTGAACTTCTTTATGTGTTATTCAGAGCATTATTCTGTGTATTGACATCTGCCTTCTTTGAAAGCTGCAGGGAGAGGATAACCCACTGCCCTCTTATGTGGAAAATGCCAATAATGAAATCAGATGCAGCAGGTTCTCCCTTCACTAGGAGCTCCATGGTTTCACGAACATGTCATGAGTGTGTTGGTAGCCTTTGCTGCCTGGAAGGGATTTGCTTCTTGAAGCAAATTGATTTCCCCTCAGAGTCAACATGAAAGCAAAGTTTTTCAGCCCTGACTGTTCTACAGGTGCCTGTGCAAGACCTAACATATGTGTTAATATGCATGCAAGGATGTTGCTAGGAAACTTGTGAGAGCTAAATGAGGAAATGCTGTTAATAGAGGCAAGTGACAGGGCCTTAAAAGTCTTCCTTTGCAGTCTTGCTGATGGTCGTTATTGTATAAACAGGGCCAGCTGTGAAGTTGGGTCGGGTCATCCCCTGGTGTCAGTGGGCCTCCTTAAATAGCAGCAAAAAACTAAAAAAAGTTTGGCTTGGCTCTTGTGGTGGGGTTTTGATGTTGTTCTGTCCTAGATAAGTGTAGCTACACCGTCTGCTTCAGGAAAGGGTAAGTGAGTGCTTGCTTTCTGGATTAGCTGCTGGGGATTCTGCTCTGCCTTATGTCACGGTACCAATTTGGCATGCACTGGTGACCAGTCTGGACCAGCCTGTTGCAGACCTGCCTGAGCCCCAGGTTGGGGCAGTGCTTTCCCAGGCAGCCTGAAAATGCTTGTGGTGCCTAGAGCACTGAGGAGGCTTTTTGCCACTGCTTTTGTCGGTCTCCGGTGGGCCTCTGAGTTTAATTCAGCTCAAAGGTGATCTTGAATGAGAGATTTTCCTCCCCTCTTTGTGGTGCAAGAGGCCTATAAAGTGAAGGGATTTAAAGTTAGCAGGGACTGCTAATATCTTACGTTTGTAAGAGGCAAAAAAACTTTTGGCTTGTGTTGCCTGTGGGTACGCTTAATACATGATCTTCTTGAGTTAACTCCTCTTGCCTTTTCCTCCTAAAGGCATATTATTTTTGTAACAAGTGTTGCTCTTCCTGCTGTTGCTGACCCCAAGAAGCAACCCCTTTTGCTTCCCACCAAGGGTTAGGTTGTGCTGAGCTTGCCCTCTTTTGGAGAAACTTTGAATTGTGTATGTTATGTGCTTTCCAACTGCTGTGGAAGTTAGGGCTGGCAATCCTGGCTTGCTCGAAGCTGAAGCTGTGACATTCTGCTACTTTAGCTTCTTTTTGAACTTCTTCAGTACCTAATACTTCCCTTCATGTCATCACTTGTTGCATTTCTCTTTTTTTAGAAACAGCTAGGAAAAACAAACAAACTAACTAAACTCCATCAACAAAGGGAGTTTTTTGGGTATAACCATTTCTTCTCTCAGCTGAGAGTGACCTGAGTGTGCCTGCTGTCAGCTGGAGAGGGAAATTCTTTGCTGGGGTGTGATGGGTGGAGGGGAGCAAGTTGCATGCCAGATAAGCTTTTTTGGAATGAGTTGGGGATGGAGTTGTTCCTCATGTGTCCTGAAGTACAACTAGTTTATGTGGCTCATTCTGAAGGAGCTCTGATAACTTTTTAGCCCATTGCATGCCAACTGCTATTGCAAAAAAATCCCACTGAAATCATTTCGTGAACTTAAAATGTTTATTGGAAGAATTCTCTCCTCCTTGGCTCCCTAATGTTCAGATCCAGACATCTTTTTTTAATGTTGAAGGCTTTGCGTGCCTAAAAAATTGTCTATTTTTTTTCTCTCTTAGCTGATCTAATAAAAATTAATTCCATTCCCTACAAACTTTGTCTCAGCTACAGCCTAAAGCCTTCACAGCTACAACAATACTACTACTGTGAACAAGGTTGCCTCCATTTCAATGAGTCCAACTGTGCAGAGCTCAAAGGGAATTAGCTGTGCAACCATTTAAAAATGACTCAAATGCATTTCTATGCACAAAGTCATAGCATTACAATCTCGAGTCTTTTCAGGACGTGTGTCCCCTTTGTGCAGCTGGGAATTGCCCTTCCCTAATAGCATGAAGCTCCCATTTCTATCCCTTCATGACCATCAGGCATTAAAGATGAGAGAGTTTTTGTTGTAAAGGGTTTTTATGCCTAGAAAAAGCATCACTTGCCCAAGGCTGAATCTGAATCTTGTCTGTACTGAGTGGGGTTAGTTTGGGGAGAAATGCCTTTGAAACTGATGAGTTATTTGTAACACTAGAATACATCTCAGTGAAGATAGATTAATGGGTAGAGTACAGCTCAGCTGGTGAAAGGTGCATGATTAATTCAGTTTTGACAGGACCATATAATTTATAGTCTGGATCACACCTCTAATTAGGCATATCACATTCTTTATTTCTACAGCTGTAGAGTCTAGGAATACTATACCTGAACGTCAGCTGTAGAGTGCTTGGTGCTGTACAAACAGAAATAAATATACAATGTGAGAGAGAGCACACACCTGAAAAATGTTGAGACTGTTTCTGAAGGCAATGCTGCTCACTAGTGAAATATTAGACTATTGAAGCTTTCATGCTTAATGAATTCCTGATTATTTCCATAAATGTCCCAGTTTTTGTCTTTGCAGCCATTCCCTTGTGGAGGCCAAGTTTGATTCCAAGGAAAAATAAGTTGAAGAAGGCTTTTTAAGGGGGCAGGAGAGGCATTGCGAAGGTGGATGTCTGGTGATGCTATAGATGATGTGGGTTTTGGGTGCCAGGGTCACCAGAGGTTGAAGATTTGCTCATAAGGAATGTGTGGATTCCTGGCTTCTGGTGGGCTGAAACTGTAACACAGGACTATACAAAAGAAGGGGAATTTCCCTGTAAAGGAAGAGGTCTGTCCTAGGCAGGAACAGGTCACTCGTTATAGGCATGACCAAGGTGATAAGGAAAGCTAGCTAGGCTGAAGCTCCTGATTCCTGTAGGGGCATTAGCTGGCCTTGCTGTGGGCCCATCTCTCAACATCAAGCAGGCTTAAACTGAGCTGCTGCCCCTTTACTCTGCAGGGAAGGACCCCCTGCCAAATGACTGTGAAGTGGATGTCAGCCAAAACCCCGTGTTACTGTTACTGCACTAAAGACCTTGCTGTTATACCTCTACAAGTAGGACTTGCAAGGCTGTTGTAGGAGCTCTGCCGTGCACATCCCTGTTGCACCTTGGGGCTACTGTTTGCTGCACAGCTTGTGCTCCCCTTGTTAATGATTTAGGAAGTATTGCTGCATAAATTGGTATGCAGTGAAATAACTTAGCATCTTTGCCAGGTGTCTGTTTTCCTGTAGCCTTCCCAGGTATTTCAGACTGGATCGATAATGAGCAGAGAGCTATATTTGTGTGGAAGTGAGATGCTGGCTCCTTAAGGATTCATTTATTGGGCTGCAGGCCAAAGTATATTCTGGCCCTTGACTGCATGTTACTCGCTGCATTTACTTAACCCAATGGGAAAGGTTTTTAATTTTCAATCCAACATGAGTGCATCATTGCCGTCCTCTGATTTTCTTACTAGCAACATGTGAATAATGAGGAACGGGGCTAAGGAGGAAAGAATCAACAGTGGTGTTTGTTTGAGGAGGGTCAAGATCTGCTCTATGGCTCTGGGCTCCTTCTGGTACAAGCAAGAAAAGGACCATGCTCTTGTCTTTTCACAACATGGAGATCCATATCATGAGACACTTCTGAAAGATCTGGTTTGTAGCTGCTTGCTTTTGCCTTTCTAGAGAAAGCCAGCTACTTTTTTCTCTTTCAGGAGACGGATTCATCCTTGGAGATGACACCTCCTGGGAACCATTATAGAACATAGTATCCCTGGTAACTGGAGTTGATATTTCTATACTCAGAAGAAATCTGTGCCATCTTAAACTGGGAGTTGAATGGGTGGGGGAGGTTAACTTCAGAAGAAGCTGTCCT
This sequence comes from Cariama cristata, assembly GCF_000690535.1. Taxonomy (NCBI): domain Eukaryota; kingdom Metazoa; phylum Chordata; class Aves; order Cariamiformes; family Cariamidae; genus Cariama; species Cariama cristata. The sequence continues at coordinate 25,773 of NW_009613773.1, forward strand.
GAGCCACTGGGGGTAGGATCAGGTGTCCATGCAAGACATCCAAACATAACCTTATGCACAAATGTAAACCCAGTCCCAAATTCAGTAGTACCTGCATCACCTTTTAAATGATGGTATGTCCAGGGAAGCCACTTAGGCCTTTCCTGTTCTACATATATTTTAAATTGTTAAACTGTGTTAGTGCAGATACCACTCTGAGAAAACTTGCATTGATTAGCATGCCCTGTTAGCAGTATGAGCTTGATGTCGTTCTCTACTGATTAAATCAGATTGAGATCAAGTACTGTTGCAGTGATGTAGAAGTTTTGATTCACTACCACATGTGAAAAGGAGTAGCTGAGAAAGCTGGGCTGCTTCAGCCTGGAGGAGACCAGGGTTGGGGAGCAAACACCTGTCTTCCAAGGCATATCTGGAAGTTATCAAGAAGAGGTAGGCAGGCCCTTTTTGCTGAGGATAATTAATCACAGGAATAGGTAGCTTGGAAAAGTTGCAGAGTCTGTGTCCTTGAAGGTTTTGAAGAGCTGACTGGTCAAAGCCTCGAGCAACCTAGTCTGAATTGAATGTTGACCCTGCTGAAATTGTTAATTTTCTACGTTTTTTTGAAGTAAGAAAACTTTTTTAAATTACTTTTTTTGCTCAGCTTAGTTGCCTCATAGGTAACACTTTGAATTCAAAGCTTTAAGAAAAAAAACTTTCAAACTTTTTCTGTATTTTAGAAGCTTGAACTTAAATCTCTCAACAAAAAGATGCAATGTGAAGAAAACCACTTTTGGTAAAAATTCAACAGAAAAACTTGGATCCAGTCTGTGCTCAGTTTTAGATGTGTCGTCTAGACAGAGTGAATAACACTGGAGGTGGTAACTAGGACTTCTCAGAATTATTTCATATTCATATTCCAGTTGCACCCAAGGGCTCACTGGTAATGAAGCCCCCCTGTAGGTTGGTCTAGTGCATGCCTTTGAAGAACATGCAGATGAAGAAAAAAGTGAATTTATTATTAAGGGCTTAATTTAGCTAAATTGGGTTGAAACTGTGCTACTAAACTGAAAACTGATTGGTTTCCTAAAAGTCTGATCCTTCATAGTTCTCCAGCTGGGTTTGAAGAACTATGTGTTCCCCCAGCAGAACATACTCTCTCTGGCTGACCGACAGTCAACTGCTACTACCTAGTATCTTTTTGGGAGCCCCCTGTTTTCAGCATGACAGCCTCAGTGGAGGTCACACACTCTCCCTGCTGCTTGTACTGATACATACAGAGAAGTGCAGGCATGGTGTGATAACAGAGGACTTGAAAGAGGGGACAAAGGATGCAGTGCAGATAACAGGCATGGAGTGATGAGAAGGGGTGCAGGATACCAATGTAGACCTCAGGTCTATAAACAGCTCACCAGTGATCAGATAAAGAAATGTGGACATGAGAGTTTGGCAAAGCAAGTATTAAAGAGAAAAAAGAACAAAATCCAATATATGTAAAAGTTCTCCATATGTAGTAAATCTGGATGCAGTGTGGACTTGCAGACCAAGGAAGGAAGAGTGATATGTAAAATGTTGCTGGAAAATGTAAAAAGCGAGCTCCATATGGACCTTAGATGGAGGAGGAAGAATATATCAGCATTGTGCTCCTCCCTGCAAAGCGAAAGATGGGATGTCTGCCAGGAAGTGTGGAAAACTATTTCAACTATTATTACTCAGACTTTTTCCAGATAATAGTCTTTCTTTATCTTTTCCTCTAATAATTAGATCTAGGCAAATAATATTTCTTTGATTAGAGTGTTAAGATTCCAGTTAGACTGACAGTAAATTCTTGGGTTTGCATATAAGGTCTCTTTCCATAATGTCTATAGCAAGAATTTGAGTGCATCAGTGGCACTCAGCAAATGAGTGATAGCCATGAAAAAAATAAAAAAGAAATAATGACTGGAAGAAGTAATAAATTCCTCAGGCTCAGCTTTGTGCCCTCTGGCATGAGACATTTTCCTGCCCTTCCAACTTCCAGTACTCCATGAGACCAAGCTCCTCATGTGATGTTTTGTGGAGAAACCAGTGAGTGAGAGAGACCACAGACTGCTGCCAACTGCAAGTTAGGTGGCTTTAGGGGAATATGTGAGATGCAGTTTTCCTCTAAGGTTGGGTGCAAGCAGACACTTAAGTTACTGCCTCTGCTAGTCCAGTTCTGAGCTCAGGGCTCTACTTGCTGCATCTTTATTTCCTTTCTCTTAATGTGAGAAAGACCCTGTTACAATTCCTGGAGAATTGACTTCTGCATGCAGTGGCTATGCTCAGTGTCAGCTGTTCTGCAGCAACAACTATGAAACCCAGAAATGCTTTTGTTGATGTGACCCATTCTGTCCCAGATTGTTTTGCTAAGATAAGCAAAAAGTAAGGCAACTGGTGTGGTGGGTTTTGTACTGCTGAGCGAGGCACCTTGCTGAGACCACTGCTTCGTTTCTCATACTGTAACTGCATTGTTGCTGAAAGCATTCATTGCCATTCACCTTTAAGAGTTTAATTTGCATAATCATTTTTCTTGCAAGGCTTCAGAATTGGCTGATCTGGACTCTCCACTTCAAAATATCGTAACTGTGCTTTTCAATATGCACACAATGCTGTGAGCTAGAACAAAACGATCTTGTTGTGTTACCATAGAGACATCCAGGGTCTAAGAAGGGTTCCTGCTTGAAATCGGACTGTTAAAGGGACAAGGGGCTGTTAAAATTTGATGAAGGGCTTAATCCTTGACCAGGCACTGGTATAAATCAGTGCCATCAGGGTGAAATGAACTGGCAGTCCCAATAGTGTTTTACAGAGAGCACTCTTCAGTCCAACTGGCCCAAAGGGGCAGTCGTCTGGTAGATTCAGCAAAAAAGAAGGGGTGGGGGGGAACGGGGAAAGGTCCAGGAAATTCACTTGAAAATGTTAAATCACTTAATCACTTTATGCTTTTCCTTCATTTTCTCCCTTCTTTTGATTTGAGTGCTAATTAAGAGGCTTTCCTTTGCACTTAGACAACTCAACTTTGCTTTTTAAGCATACATTTTTTAAGTACTGCTAAATGAAGGCAGGGGTGAGGGAAGGTGCAAGGCTGACAACTCTGCTCTGGAGACTGAAGTCCTACATTCGCAATTTAAGGCAAATAGCAGGACTATAGCTGCATTCCTGTGTTGACCTGGAGAAAACATGGTTTGGACTGAGAGGACACTACCTTCTATGAGCCTGCTCAGTTTTTAGTGTTGGTGCTGTGATCACCAGCTGTAATGACCATTGTGTGCAGTGGAGGGAGAAGAAAATGTCTTGCTGGATACATAAAGGGAAGCAAAAATTGGTTGGGAGTAGATTCAGCAACAAAACCTTCTGGCAGTTAGCATTGTCTTTGCTTGGGACTACAGTGTCCGGACTACCTATATGAACAGCAAAAGAGTACTTACAAATTCTACTTGCCAACTTCTTTAAAAGCCTTATTGCAAAATACAGAGAGAGGCTGTACTGTGCCCCATATTAGTTAATTGGTGTAGACCCTGCAATTAAAAATCCCTAAATGGGCATTGGAAAGAGCATTGGTGAACATGTTATGAAAATTCACCTTTTGTTGTGTGACTATTGTGGGAGTTGCAAATCTGCCTTGTGTTATACATGGAGCTATTCTTCTTCTCCCCTACAGTGGCTGCTGGTTCAGGCTCTTAGGAACTCCCTGGCTCTGGAGTCTGGTGAGGGCAGAGTTTAATCCTTCCCACTGTCCTTAAGTCAGCGCTGATGACTTCTTCCTCTGGCTTAAATCCTGGCCATGATGGACTCACCCGACAATGGTTTTGTTATGTAGTGAGCATGATATTGTCTCTAAGACAAGACAGTTCTGCTCTCCATCTCTTTGCTGTGAAACAAACCCTTCCTGGCCCAGGCCAATGTGAATTTTGCACACCCTGCCCTGCACAGGAAACCATGGCATATTGTGCCAAAGCAGCATGTTCAGCAGAGCTAAATTTGTGCACATCCAAGATACTATTAACTCCTCCAGCACCGTGTACTCTGACAAATACTGTGTGGCCCATGACTAACACTAGGCAATGGCAAGGAATACTGTCAGTAATAGCTTAGAAACTTGCATTCTCGTCAGCAGTGATTTGCAGGGTGGTTTAGACTCCTTCCAGAACAGGTGAAATGAAGATCAGCTGGCATGGGCTCAAGGCAGCTTCCCAGCAGCACAGCAAATGCTGCTACAAGGAGAAGTTTGAGTCTTGAAGTGGAGCATGGATAACTAGAAATGTTAATAAGCAGGTCATGGCAAAGTGCAATATTATGTTTTGTTCTTATATTACTTTATTCTTATGTTGATTCTAAACAGAAGACTTCATTTGTTGCCACATGACTGTCTAGATTTTGCAGAAGTCACCCTTGGGATGTGGCTGCCTCCTTGTGTTCAAGGATCAAGTCAGACCCAGAAAATGCTGAACGCTTGTCCCATGAAAGCACTGACAGACAGGAGTGAGATGTGTGCTTTCCAAAATTTAAGTCAATTCAGTGTGGTGGTAACAAGTAGCATCACACTTTATAGGTGGGAAACCTTGCTCAAATTGATGTTTAGGCCAGTAATACCTAACCCTCCCATCACTGTGTGTGCCACCTATCTCATCTATGGATACATTGCACTGTGGATACCAAAGATCTGAGCTCTCTCCTGCCTCGGTCCTATAGAGATGCTTTGCTCAGAGTGACATAGACAATACTGTGGTCCCTGAGCCAAGCAACCCTCCTGAATTGGGAGCAGCCATGAGGGTGCTACAGAGATGCCTGCAGGATTTTCACTGTTAGCTGGGATATATCTGGTCTTTCTAGATAATTTACTGGATTAAAAGTTATTTTGGAAGTTATTGATACAGGCACTGTTAATGACACCAAGATTAAGCAAAGTGGCTATATGTCCACTGGCGCAAGGATTTTAGCCTCCTGTTTTCCTGGACTCTCTATTCACTTTTAGTCATCATAGGAAAAAAGCAAGTAAGTGGCTGAAAAACAATATGTGTAGTTACTAGTTGCCAATGAACATCAAACAGTTAAGAAATGCAGAAAGCTGCAATATCTTTTATTAGACTAGTGGATGTAATAAGGAAAAAACAGATGAGTTTTCAAGCATGGAAGCCCTTCTTCAGGTCAATGTGCCTAAAAGCGTGTTGGTATTTTTCAGCTACATCAGCTGGTCTAGTAAAAGTTATTGCTTCTCTGTAGAAGTTATTGCACCTCACATATCTTTAGACCATCACAGCCACAGCAACACTGCTACTAAACAAGATTCTCGAAGACCCATTTTGTATCACAACTGCAGGAATATGTCCACATGAGTCTTAACTTTAGTGTATTTCTTCTCAATTTTGTCATCTATTTATTTTCTGTCACAGCTGTGAGTAATAAATTCTTTCAGCGGTTCTGGGAAAAAAAAATGTAAGAGTGATTGATTTCCATTTTCTGAGCTTTATGGGGTGTGCTACTTGGAAGACTTGTCATTACCACCATTTACTGGTGTTTAGTGGAAGATTTAATTCACCTACTGTAATGATTTGGGGAAATCTGTCGATGTACAATTTAGAAAGTTATTATGTAAATGGCAGCATTATGAAATGCTTTTATGTGGATGCAGCATCCACCGTTTGCTAACAGGGGTGGCAGCATGTGTCTGACAGGGTACAACGGACAGTTGTTAACCACAGCAAGAACAGCGTGTCCAAAGAAAAGATTTAGTTGCAGCCTTGGGGAGCAATTTGTTCCAAACATGTCTGCGTGGACTGGGTTTGGAGGAGTGGAGGAGAGAGATGAAGGATTTCAGAATGTTGAATAAAAAGCTTTGGTTTTGTAGACTTACACAGAAACACAGGGCGTCTCTGGGCAGGAGGAGCGGAGAGAAGAGAGGATTTTGTAGCTGAGGAGATTTGCTTTTACTGTGGGAGCAGCCAAGGAAAACTCAGAAGATGTAAAAACAGATGGAGAGACTTGACAAGATTGTGGATTAGCTCAAAGCGCATTGGGATGCTCCAGGGCGGTCAGAAATCACAGGGGTGGGCTGCATAGAGATGCATTTATTCCCTGTGCTACTGAGGAAAGGAGCACCTTGCAGTGCACTAAGCAAAGTCAGTGTGTTGCAGGTACTACGTGCCTGTGATAAAGAAACCAGACAAACCAGTGTGGCCATGAGGGTGGAAAGGTCTAGGGGAAGCAGTGCCTCAGCAGAGCTCCTGGGTGTTTGCAAAGCTTGGCTGTATAGCTCCCTTCCCATGAAGTGGGGACAGGTAGAGAGAGACTGCTTTCGAGGTGTGGGTCAAAGTGGCCTTGGAGAAAGAAACGGTGCAGTGGCCTACTTCAGTGCTGAGAAGTTTGAAAGTACGCCTAATCCACCCGGGTTTCCATGGACACATCCGCTCCTGCCATCTGGCATCGAAGGAGTGCGGAAATTCGCCTGTTATTTCGGGGCTGGCTTCACTTCGATATTCCTGTGGTCTTGCTATGTGGCCGACCTGCAAGCAGAGGTCATTGCTGTGGCAGGGATCAGGTTGTCCTGACCGGCACGCGGGCAGTGCTTCCCCAAAAGCCTATGTTGGACCTGACTCTGGAGAGTGAGGGCAGATGGGAGTAAACTGGTAAATACCCACCTCTCCCAGGCCTGAGGCTCCTGCTGATTCCAGTATGCAGGCTTTCAAAAACACAGACCTTAGTACTTGGGACAGTATTCTTGCATAACCATCCCTGTGGCCAGGAGAAAAAAAAAAAAAATCTCCTGGGATAGGTGATTTGACAGGAGCATTGCTGTTTCTTCTTCTGGTTAGTGACATCTGTTTTGCATACACAGGTGTTGAGCAAAATAAATCTAGGGTTTTGTTTTAATTTTTTTTATTGAAAAGGTACAGAGATAGTTAATTGGGTGTATCTCTGAAGGTCTGTCATATTTCTTCTCAGATAGGATTAAAACAGCTCAATCTGCAAACTCTATTTCCTCTGTCAAAAGGAGATAACCAATTCCACAGACTGCAGTTATTAATGATCAACTGAGTGAATTTTATCCATCTCTTTATATCTTGGAATGACACTTTACTGAAGCTGATTTTGATCAATTTGTAAGCAACGTCACCTTCAATAAATTCCCATCTGACAATAGATAACCCAGTAATAAGCTGGGAGACAGCAAAGGTGATGTAAGACTTGGCATCTCTTGCAGCTTTTGAACCCAGTTGCATCCTCACTGGCTTTTTTAGAACCGTGTTAAAGGAAAAAAAAAAAACAAAACCAAAACACCACCACACCACATTGTCCTGGAAAAAAGCCGCCCTTTCAAATTTGATTCAGAAAGATGTTTTTCCCTGAGACATGAGAATTGCATTACTTATCATAATTCTTTCAAAAGGAAAAGGAGGTGGGAGTGGGGTTTCTTTTTTTCTCTTTCTGGCCTGGCCTAGCCTAGCATGTAGAGTCTTGGCAAATATCTTGGCCATTTAGTTTAAGGATCCCATGTCTGTTTTTGTGAGCAATGTAACACGACTGAGTCCTGCAGTAGTCACCTGCCAGCGTCTGATGCTTGGGATATTGCAAGTGTATCTCCTCTATCCACAATGTGCTATTTCATCAGTGCCAAGGAAGAGGTATAGGCACTCACTGGTGGGAAAATAGACTGCTGGAGCAGCAAATATGTCTACTCGTAGCTCTAGCATCCAACTGGCTGGAGTGTGCTGCACTCACTGAATAAATGGTTGGCATAAGCCTAGTGTTTTGGGGAAGGCTCAAGGACAACTCAAGTAGAAATTCAGAGTTCCAGGAACAATATCTTCTTGTCCACGTCCTTTCTGTACGATCTGCAAGCTATTTTTGGAAGTGGTGGTAAGGTGGAGAGGGAGCCAGGGTGAGAGGACTGACTGGTGCATCAGAAGATTATTATTCCCTGTGGCTCCTCCATCCTTCTGGAGCGTGGCCACAGATTGTTCTTGCAATTGCTGCAAGAAGCAGCTAAAGTCACTTGCTGTGTCACTGTGGTTTGCAGGTATGACATAGTATCTGCTGTGGTGACCAGATCCTAAAGGTGATTAAAATATTCCCTGCTCCTATCAGCTTGGGTCAGAAGGGATTCATTTGGGTCCATTCTGGGCAGAAATACTTTCTCTGACCATCAGGCTCTTGATTCACATTACTCACACTGCACTCTTTAGGAAGCACGTTAATTCAGCCACTGTACAGGGCAAACTGATCTTTGCTGTTTACCTGCCAGCTGATGCACAGCAGGACGCAAGGAACAGTCTAAGGTGAGCTGGGATGGCATTTGCCAAATGCAGTGTGTCCTTATACTAAAAAACACACTTATTTCCATTAGGTCAAGAGAGCTTCCAAGTCTTGGCAGATCAGGAAAGCAATGCGGCAGTCCTAGGGAGAATATGCAGTTTTTCTTGGTTTTACTTGATTGGTCTTTACATCTTTTCATCCCCAGAAGTTATCTGAAGGAGTAAGGGTAGTGGCAGGCCACTGGACCCAAAGTGCTCTGTGCTCTCTGCCCTTGACTTTGGTGAAGGATATTAATGTCTGGCAAGAAACATTCACGGGCTTTCATTGTAGTTAGAAGCGTGGACATACCCATTGCCTTCCTCCAGGCAGTCACCCTCATGGATGGGGTTCTCCTGGAGCTGATTCTAATCAATAAGAACATCATGTTCCTCCATCCTTTTTCTAGATGAAAAATATAGCAGGTCAGCTGAAGGAAAGAGAAGTGGTCTGAGGCAGTCTGAGAAAACTTCAGTCCCCATATTGCTGGAGAATGAGGGAAACAGCTGGGCTACGACTCTCCCTTCAGTGCTTTTCTGAAGTGTTATGGTTCAGCTGCTTGAGCCTTTGCCAAGACCTGGCTCCTTACTGGAACAAAACTATCTCTTAGCACGCCTGCCCATGGCAGGGCTGGAGTAGAGGGTGTTTTGCAAGAGCACTAAACCTAACAGACTGTCCACACTGTCAGGTTTGTTGCCCAAGGACATGCAGCTGGCACCTGACAGATCTGGAAAGAGACTGGGACTACATCCCCTGAATCACCATGCGGTGACTTCTCACCCCATTGTACCACCACTCATTGAATGAAATCCCAGCCCTTGTGGGAGTCAGTAGGAGTTTTGCTGCCTTATAAGGGCAGGTCAACCATTGCTCCTCCTAAATTGAGTTAGTGGTTTGTTTTTTTTTCCAGAACCAAGAAAATCAGTAAACCTGGACTACTGGGGTGACATTTTTACCTAGCCTTCTGGTAGAAGGGTGCCAAAGCTTGGTGCTGGGCGAGGTGGAGCTTAACCTAGGCTGGTTAGATGGTAGCTAGTTTTCCACTCCGCTGTTTCCAAGGGCACCAACTTACCTTTTTCATGTTGCTAAAAGTAATTTCTGTTCTGCTACCCCAGAGGCTTTTCCTTGTCATCTCCACTCCCAGGTGCGGCTCTCCCTTCTCAGTGGGAGTGCGGCCACATAAAGGGTCAGTGCAGCTTTTGAGGCAACTGTGGAGGCAGAAACCTGAGAGATGCTGGGTGTGGGGACACTCCCAGGGCCTCTGGCTGGGAAGGAGGTAGGAAGAAGCTTCACAAGGTGGATTGGCTGCCTGCGGGATGCAAAGGCTGCACAGCTGTGCTTTGGTGGGGAAGGAAATTTTGGGTAGGGGAATGAAGCGATATACATGTTACAGAATTGTTAGAGGATTTTCCTGGCCAAACTGCTTATTTTCACAAAGCAAAACTAATGTGGTCGGACTTGGACAGGGAGATGGCCATGTGCAAAGACTCATTCTGTGTGAGCTCTCTGCTTTGATCCTTTCCCCAGATGACCACCCTAAATTTGTAAAGGGTCCCTTTCCTCCCTTCCCACCCTCTGTGTGCACACTTGATGTCTAGTGTACTGGATTTTGATTGACTGATTTTTCTGTGTAGCCTTAAGGACTGCAATTACTTAAGCTCATGACCCTGAATGACACAACTTGCTGGCGATTCTTGGATTGCGTAGTGTTGCGGGGCCCCAACTCCAAGAACTGTCTTGCTCCGTTCAGAGATATCTCGGTCTGATTTTTAGGTGTGCTGAACTCTCCTGTCTCCCACTCCCTTGAATCGCGGAGTTAGGGTGGTTCATACCTTTGAACAAGCCGGCAACGTTTATACCGTGCGCTGCAGCAGTGCCCGTTCCCATGCAGCCCGTCCCAAATAATTCCCTGTGTGCTGCCGCTCTCTTCTTCCATGCAGCTGTAGGCAGGCCCTGGAGAGGAGCAGCCCTCCCGCTGCCGCGATGATTCGGAGTCCTGGACCGCGACTCCTCACACTGGCCCGTGTAGCATCCCTACGGATGCAGCGGCACCGGGTTGGCGGGGAAAGGGTGGTGGGGGGGCAACCCCCCAATTTGTGGGTGGCCCGCGCAGAGAAGGAGGGTGGTGGGATGTGCTGCTGTGTGCTGGGACGGGACGCGCCG
>NW_009613774.1:0-253 GCF_000690535.1 Cariama cristata
GGGAGGGCCGAGGATGGCCGGCGGGGAAGGAGCGGGCTCCGGCGTCCCGGAGTGCCGGGAGCATCTCTTCAAGGTGCTGGTGATCGGGGAGCTGGGCGTGGGTAAAACCAGTATTATCAAACGCTACGTCCACCAGCTCTTCTCCCAGCACTACCGAGCCACCATCGGGGTGGATTTTGCGCTTAAAGTCATCAACTGGGATAGCAAGACCCTGGTGCGGCTGCAGCTGTGGGACACAGCAGGTAAGGGCCGG
>NW_009613774.1:268-4159 GCF_000690535.1 Cariama cristata
CTCCGCGGGGCGAGCCCCGAGCGGGCAGAGGCATGGGGGACCGGGGCCCGGCCTCTGCGGAGGAAAGTGTATTTGGACTGGGAAGTCTGTTTTCTTGTTCTCCTTCCCCCTGTTGCTTGCAACCCCTTTTTGTCTGCGTTTGAAGCGTAAGTAGAGGGAGGTCTTGATGTGGGAGTGAGGTTTGGGGACTTTTTTTATAGGCTGCGTGTGCTCCTGTTAGCTGATGTTGTGGGGCTCTTGGCTTGGCCCGGGGTTTTACGGCAGTCCTCAAAAAGCTGTTTTGCTCTGTTTGCTGGTTCCATGGCTCCTGGGGGGTTCCTGCTCGCACTGCTCCTCCTGACCCCCCTGCCCAGGCACTCCTGGCCTTGGTTATGACTCCTGATAAATTCATTCATGGGTATGGCTTCGTAACCCTTCTAGAAGAGATATATATCCCTTCCCAGTAGGTAATGTTTAGTAAGCACACCTTACAGGTTAAAGGTAAGTAAAATAGTCCTCAAAGGAAGTACTCTCAAACTGTGTGTGTTCGGAGTCACTCACTTCATTTAAAAGTAACTTGCATCCCTGCAATGTGGCGTGAGGGAATGGGACTTGTGTTCTGCTTAGTGCTACATTCAGATCATGGCTTTGTGTATCAAAAATGTACTTTGAGCACATGGAAGCAGAAAAGCCCCATCCACTTGTCCAAACTACACATCATTCCCTTCCTATGTATAATGCAAAACTGTTCTTTAACACCTCTGTTTTAAAGACTCCAACTGTATACCGATCATGGTTGACTTTGCTTATGCTGCGGTGTTAAATGCCACAGAGCAAACTCCATTTTGCTGTGGTCTTGTAAGAAGTCTGTCCCCTCAACTCCTTAACCATCTCGAGTTGGTATTGCATTTCTAGTCTGGTGTGCAGCCCAGGTATTAACCTGCAGCTCTCTTCATCCCGTTCTACCACGTTCAGAACATTTCCTTGGGTATGAAAAAGTAGACTGTATTTCAAATGCTTGGTGTTTAAATTTACGCTACTGGAAGACATCGGGATAACAACTGGTAGTTACAGTTTCCCTGAACTCTCTGCTTTATCGAGTGGAAGCTCGGAAAAGAGGAAGCGTAACATGTGGCTGCAGTAACCCTGTGACAGACCAGCCCTATGTCAGCTTCTGGCCTTTCTGCTCTGAAGGTTATCTTAAAACACTTCAAATATGATTCCTCAAACTAAAAAGCCTGCTTCTTACTCCATATGCTAAACCACACCATAGATCTTTCTGCTGCTGGCCTGTAGAGCAAACTAAAATACTTTCTAATTGCTGTTTTGGAGAGCAAGTAAAATGTTGGCAAGCTTTCTCTTCTGATGTGTTCCTTTTATGGATCAGTTTTAACTTTCTGCAGATCAATTAACGGTATCGGTACAAGCTGCTGCAATGCCCTGGGTATATTTTAGCAAGTCTGGGGCACCAAAGATTGAAGAGGGGGTACACTGGGGATCCTGGGGTTTGGCAGGCTGCTACGCTTGTGCTTAACTTCTGAGCCCTTGGTTTCTGAGACTGGGGTGGGCTCTGTGCTTTCCCAAAGCAGCCCGTTCCAACAGGCTAGGCAGAAACCTAGCTGTAATTTGCAACAACATTTGGACAGAACCTATTTACGCTATGGGAAGTCCTATCCATACAGCCATGCATTAATTTCAAGATCTAGAAGACAGTATTTTTCACCCTTGATTATTGCCCTTAGTGTATCTTGGACACTGCTAGGTGAAGACTGAGTTAAGGGCTGCTGATAAATCCCCGGAGGCTTGTGCTAATATTGCTGATAGTGAAGAATTAAAATTTTTCCTGTCACTGAAGTAATTTTCCTGTTTTACAGTGTGGTGTATTTTTGTATGAAATTCCTGCTAGTCTTTAAAAAAAAAGGAAAACACAACTGTTTTGCAGTTTGCGCTCCAAACTCTTCTGTCTAATCTGGCAGTTTAGGCTATTCTGTTTCCAAGGGGCTGGAGGTCGCTCCCCAATCGAAGAAACAGACCAAGAGAAGTAATCTTAGTGATTTTTTTTTTGATTGGGCTGTGCTTAGCCAGTGCTCCTGTAGAACCTGACATCTCAGTTAAGCATTAATCATTAAAATAAAGGGGATTTTAGTGTCCGTAAGGGTTGTCTCATGGTCTTAAAATGGCTAAAGTCCTTGACCTGGGAGTGTGTTCTGCAGCTATGTCTGTACTCGTGAATATTTCTAAATACCTGAGGATGTTGACAGGTTTATATACAAATTATTAGTTGGAGAACCAGGTTGAAGATGGCTTCTATATAGTCATAGCGTGCATTCCCTAAAGCGCTTTACTGAAGTGTGTAACAAGGGATCTGAGCATGTGATAGTCATTCCCTTTTAACTCATCAGCCCAACTGTCTTCTGGCTTTCAACAGCTCATGTAGATAATTTTGTCTGCTGGTGTGTGCAGACAAACGGCTTTAGATCTCTTGAAGACATCTAGATCTTATGGTAAGTAACGTTACATGTGACTTCCCTGCAAGCAATATGGTGCTGGCATTCTGAGTTGATTCTGATGCCTTTAAAAAGGCTTCTGAATTGAAGTCTAACCCTTAAGCATAGTAAGGCGTGTTATTTTTCACTAGATCAAAGCTTGTACTTAACAATTCATCATAAAAAGCTTTCCTCAAAGAGCTGGGTGCTGCGATCTAAGGTTCTGTACCTAAATCGATGAAAAGAACTAACCATGTAGTTCAGTCATGAGCTAAAGATTATAATGCAGATAGTGTGCTGGCTTCTGGTGTGATTGCAGCCAAAATGATGAATGTTGTGCTGTGTATTGCAATGCAGCAGGTTCCTCAGTGACTTCAATTTCTTGTGCAGGCTGAGGTTTTTTAGTGATTAGATAATTCTATCAAATAGAGCGTGACAATGTTACACTGCCTATGCTTTTTTTCTAGGGAAAATAGCTTTCTTGTTGTAAGATAAAGTAATGCAAATTCCTGCAGCAGAATCAAAGCCAGAGGGGAGTGTGAAATAGTGAAGGGGGAAGAAGGGTACTGTTGTGCCTAGACTTGTGTATTCCAGAAATACTTGGGCATTTTAGCTTTTAGACACAGTTGTAGCTTCTTGAATAATGGAGGTGAAAAAGCTTGGGAGTAAGGCTGATCAGTCACTGTCAAATTATCTCTGTTGCAGTATGAAGTATTCTGAAAGAAGCTGAACAGTTTACATGCGTGTTCAAACAGGAGCAAAAACTTCTAAATCTTAGCTGCCCTTAGGCACTACTCTTTTTTTTCATCTTGACATGTGGAGTTATAATAAATGTCTCTTCCTGGATAAATTCTGAAAGTGTTAGAACCAGGTTAAGCCCCTTGATCAAAGGACATAAATAATTGGTGAAATAAATAGGAGATAGGAATGAGTCACTGTGGTAAAAAGATACAAAACAAAAGAATCTTAATGATAGGGAAGTGCTTTTAAAGTCTATTTCAATACACTAGAGATTCCCACTTGACAAGCATGCTGGTTTAGTAAGTATGCTGCATTGACCAGAACTCAGTCAAATATCATTGAAAGAACACTTCAAGGATTTTCTGTATCATAAGAACTTTTGATCTGATCTAATAAGACTAGGAACTGAGTAGTGTTAGCTGCTGCTTTATGATCCCATTGACTATCACTGTCACTCACATCACCCTGTACGAACATGCAGCTCCCTGGAAGGCAGGGGTGGTAAAGTCATAGATGACCACTTGAGCTTGGCTTCTCCTGAAGAATGACAACTGGTAGGCAAATTTGATTTTAAATCTTTGAGTGATTCTGTGTTAACTTTGGTGTAATAGCAGCCTGCTTCCAGGACTTTATTAGAATTTCTTTGTTAAAGTGTTTATTAAAACCAAAGTAATGCTTTAACTGG
>NW_009613774.1:4190-24329 GCF_000690535.1 Cariama cristata
CGTAGCTATGAAATGGACCAAACAGAAGAGGGATGATTGTACTTTGGTATTCTAAACATGCTCTAAGCACGCTTTCAGGAGTTGAATGATAAGACCTGTAGCATGCAAATTTGTTACTAAACTCTTGTCTATCTCCTTGAAGAGAGATATATACCAGTATATACCAGTCCCCAAGAGAACGGCGAAATCAGATGAAGTTTTTTGGTCAAACACTAAGTTGAGGAAGAGCTGGACTTACTTCACAGTAGGGAAGAGAAGTTAAACTGAAATGAGCACTTGCAAAGCAAGACAATGAAGGCAAAATGCAAGGCTTCTTGGTTAGATAAGCAGGAGTGATGCTGCATCTGGTAACATTTTCTGTCCCAATGGAATAAGATCTTACTCCTCTGGAAAGGCAGCATGCTTGGTAGCTATGCACCTCCTGTGGAACATAGCTGTGTACTCTTGTGTATTTTGGTGGGTGGGTTTCAAAGGCATTCTGGCTGTTCCAGTCTGTGGAATAGTGCACCTCCCC
The DNA here is from genome assembly GCF_000690535.1 of Cariama cristata. Lineage (NCBI taxonomy): Eukaryota > Metazoa > Chordata > Aves > Cariamiformes > Cariamidae > Cariama > Cariama cristata. Next base: position 4,705 of record NW_009613774.1, read on the forward strand.
GTGAAAAACCTTAGTGTCAAGCAGCTCTGTATTTCAGGTTTTCTCAGACTGAAATTTGTGCTACTGACATGTCAGAAGACTGCCAAGTTGCTTCTATGTACCAGGTCATTAACTTGTTTCTTGCATTATGGACTAATTTTATTTTCTTTAAATAAGATCTAAAGCAAGGCCTAAGCGATATTAATGCGTCCCTGAAAGTCTATAGAGGGCAACCAGAAAACTTCCTCCACTTCCTATACGTACATAGCTCTGTGCCGTAGAGGCATGTACATCAGTTGCTTTTCAGAGGAGTGTCTCCTAAGGATGGGGAGCTTGGAGGTAGTAGTCTCTAAAGGTATTCTTGTAACAACTTGCCCTTACCCACAATGCATTTTGAAGTCCAGTGTAGGGATTAAAATGGCAAGTCCTGCAAAGAAACCATGAAAAAATGTGCTTAGCTGTGTGCCTAGTACAAGTGAGCATAGGGTGGAGGCAAGACAATCCAGGCATCACCTACCTGCAACTGTGTGTTTTTCCTTGCTGTTACAAAGATACCTAATGAGTGAAAAATGTGCATATAAATAACTGCATCAGAAATGGCTGCAGAAATTGGAGCTCAGAGCTTACTCGGCAACTGGTCAGTTACCTGTGGTTATTTCCCAGTTTAGATGGTGGTGGCGGTTCCACCAGCAGCTGCCTTCATGTGGAGATGGGAGCACTAGCATTTTGCTAACTGCTGAGGCAGCTCAGAAAACTCCCAGTCAGAGCTGGAGAGGCTTCTATGTGATTAAGTCTCCAGACTGATGAAAAAGACTTGAAAGACCTGTGACTGATTTCTGCATGCTTCCTGCTCACATACATTTACATACAAATCTCATGTGAGAACAATTACTTGAGGATGATGTTGGCTGGAAAAGTGGAAGACTAGCAGATAAAGTTTGAGGAGGGGAAAGTAGAAGGCCTGCTCATGTTGAAAGGTTTTGAACACTCTTAAAAGCAGTAGAGGCAAGAAACGGAACTGAAGGTGTACTGTGTGTTTCCTTCTGTGGGAAATCTTGTGTGGGTGTCCTTTCTTGTGGCTCTTCTGGAACAGCTGAATTAGAGCTGTGAGCTTTTAGCTGAGAATGACTTGCTGTGCTCGGAGCTCCACAGCTGAGTATCCAAATAAGCGCTGAACGTGTTAAACTTGTTCCTTCTTGGTGTGTCTCCAGCCTTCAGACATCTCTGAATACAGGCTCTGAATGTCAACATGCTTTCTTTTTTGGGATTCTTCTGTTTAAGTAATTTTTGATGAAATACTATCAAGCAAGGTATGGTTATTGGTGTTGCTGATGAAGCAGTTTCCTTGTCTTACCAGTGGGATACTGAATCATTCACATTGGTGAAGGTTCTTGTGCTTAGTTCTACATTATACAGTACTTCAAGTTGCTGTATATGTTATCTTGAACTAAACTTCTTAAAGCCTGTGTGCTGATGGAATTCCTTAAGCATATGGGAAATGTCACTGTCTTGAAGTTGGTGTTGTAAGGCATAGTATGGTAATTTTGATTATGTAAGACAGAATTGTTCAGTTAATTTTCAGTTAAATGGTAGAATTGAGACAGATGTTCTTTCAGTGTCTTGGAAATAAGCTTAGAATTTCTCCATAGGCTTTCCTAGGTGTCCTACGAGAAATGGGGTTGAAGATGTGATCTTAGACTACCTGAAATACTACAGGCTTAAAAGGAAGTTTGCTGTATTGATCTTGCAAGTACTTTTAATTTCTGTCAAGAAATTCTAAGAACATGTGAAAACACTTTGTGTTATAATTTAAACAATCAAAATACTGCTGCACCTGAACTGATATTCTTCAGTGACTTTTCAAGGGCTACAGAGTCTGTCATGCATACTGTATATACAGTGTACTGGGATGTCGGGTCTCTGGCACTGTCTCATTCAACAGAACTGCTTCCACTGCACCCTGCAACTTTCTAATGTAGACATAACCAGAGGACCAAAGGTTCTCTCTTATGGTAAGGTGGGACTCAGTTGAACGGGGATTAACTGGCTGGTTACCTTTTCCCCTGAAGACCATTCTTCTGAAGGGTTTGGGACAGTTGCTGTTGGGAAGAGGTCCATCCAGTGGTCAGTTAACTTTCCCACAGCACCCTTAGTAAGAAAGGACATGAGCAATTCACTTGAAATCATCTGAGGCTGCTTTTGTCTCTTAGAAACTGTAAGAGCTGCAGTCAGTGAAACTGTTTCTAGTACTGTCTCATACAGGAAGATGTAATATTCTTGCAGTTCTTGCTTTTTATCCTCTTGGTGTTTGTCATCAGAACCACAAATACCAAATATTACTTCCACAATGGTGGAAAGTAAAAGTCAGGCTAGATGTGCCTTTTTTAACTTTGACAGGTTTCTAATATCTGCTAGAGCTGCTAGTGTAGTTTAACACCTCTGTGGTTTAAACACGTGGCAACTTTGCACTAAGAGCTTAAAGGGCTAAGAGTGAGGAGCGGAGAGCTGTCTAGTACTGACAGTCTCAGAGTCTGTCTACTCTCAGTCTACGGCTCCTACCCATGTGAAAAAGCAGGTGGACACTTGAGCATGTCCTGTAATATTGATAGTGGTTTGGTTAACCTACTTCTTGCAGAATAACAGATTTAATCTAATTGGGTAAGACAGTTCTGGGACAAGCTGTGCTTGTTTGGGGAGAGGGGGGAATGCTGTCAGCAGTGGTAGCTTGCCAGTAACATTGATATATCTGTCTAAAAAGGAGCCTCAGTCAGCTCACACCTGACCCTGGTAGTGCTAAAATGTACGTTAGATGTCTGGAGAACTGGGAGACGCATCCTCAGGGCAGTTCTGGATATTTTTGCTGTATTGTGCCAAACATCCAGCTGTAGGACCAACAGGCCTCCAAAGTCTTGTCTGCTCCTGAAGGACTTAGGTGAGTTCAGAAAGCGACGGTGGTTCTAACTCGGTGAGAGGACTGGGCTGCATGCCCAGCCATTCTGGCTGGTGCTTTAGCTTAAATCTACCGCACTGAATGACATGAACTTTACTGAGAGTTGGAATTGCAAATAAGGAGCTGCCACTTGGATGTTCCTTGATGTTAGTATGTGAAAGCCTGACCCTAGACATTCAGGGAGCTGGAGAAAAAGCTTTTGTAAAACGGCACAACTGGCGCAGGGAGGGGAGTGCTCATTAGGTTAGGCCTTCCCTTGGCAGAAGGAAGACTGGGGAAAAAGGGGTTTCATTTACTGTTGCATTGTGTTTTCTGCTGTCTCAGTTGAATAAAAGCACAAATGTCTCATGGTCCTGGAAATTGTCTGAAACAAACTTGTGGAGTTTGGCACTGAAGCCTAAATAGCAGCACTGTGCTTGTATGTTGTGTGGCCAGTAAGGTCAGACTAGTTGACAGCAAGGACCTAAGAGCCGTGGTGTTTGCAGTCAAATTGGAGTTAGTCACTAATGACCCTTCTTGAATTTTGGCATGACTAATTGACAATTAGTGGTCATAGTAAATAGCTGATCTGAGAACTCTTCACACAATGGAAGGAGAATGTTCAAGTATTCCCAGACTAAAACTGATCTATTACAACCATTCACTATAGCTTAATAAGCATCCTGTGATGCCTGAGTTCACTGCAATGTATAGTAGCTGTTGATAGAAAAGCAGAATAACCAAAACATGCTAGCAGGATGCTACTTCTATGCATTTTGAACTCACTTAATTTGATTCACTAGTCTCTTGATCACTTTCTTCACTGCTGCGCTATTGCTGGATAGGTTTTTTTGGCTTGGTTTTATAGATGAAACTTTTCCTCTGTGGTATATTCCTCCTTTCTGTTGAATTTAAACTGCCCTTTAAACAAACTTAACTCTGAGTTTCAGCATTCTGGAGGACAATGTTGGCAAGAGCTGCTTGACTTTGTTCATGAACTGAGGACTTTTTGCTGTTTATCAGACTCTTGACAACTCTGTATTATCGGTTCCAGGAAAAAACTGCAAAACTTCATTGCAGTGGTCTTCCAGTTAGCAGCAAACAACTTTGGAATAAAACTCTTCAGCTAGTGGCATATTGGCTTTTGGGTGACTCCAGTCTAGACTCTACATCTATAGTTTAAGACTATTTCATGTGGAACTGCCAAACTTGTTAAAATCAAATTTTGAGCTCTGGCCACCCATTAAGCTGATTAACCTGTCAAAGGTGACTTGAACTAACATTACTTCAATGAAAGAAACTATTTGTTCCATCTTTCTTCCGGTTGTCAGGCTTTTGTAACCCTTGGCCATATTTCTTTTCCACATTAATGACGCAATTTTTGGAGGATGGTGGAACTGTTAGTATCTTCTGACAGAGAAGGGCTTTAGAGAACTTTGTCCAGTTATCCATCAGTACTCCTGATGAGATGTTAAGGGTTTAAATGCAACTAACACAACTCTGGTTTCTGAGTTTTGTGGCTTCAGGTAAGACTTAAATAAGCTTAGATTTTTGTAAGGTAGGGGAGTTCGTGCTATACTGTTGGTGTTGACAGAGGTAAACCAAAATTTTCCTTGATAGCAGAAAAGTATACGTGGGGAAGCTGCTTCTACATAGGCCATTTGCCTCTCCTTGAGGAAGTTCTTGTTAGTTCATATAAACCACATATTAAGACTTCTAGGTATGGTAACTGGACTGGGAGAAGGAATCCTGACAAACTGTGTCATGCATATCCAGCAGTCATTTGTACATTTAACTTTTTCTAGCCTCAGTTCCCATCACATAGGAGGAGTTAAGAGCAGAAATAACTGCTCTTAACTGAAATGGGAAAGATTGTTGTAGAAACTCTTTAAAATGTACTTCAAGGCAAGGTTGGCACTGTCTGAATCTCATAATGATAACTTACCTTTTGCAGTGAAGTAAAGGACAAAGATAAAGCTTCTGATGTCAGACCTTGCTATAATTTTTTTTATGTAGTTTTTAGCTTACAGTTTACCCCTGTTACAATGTAAACCAGGAAGGAAGAATAGCTCCCAAGCTCTGATACAGTTTTAAACTAAACTTAATTCCTGTGATGCTGCTGTAGGGAACTGTATTAATTCTTGATGTATGACATTATGCAAGTATTTCACTTAATGTTGTTGCAATTACTGGAAAATATGGTGACGATATGTGCCGAGTCATTTAGATGTGAAAATTTTGTGGCTGGAGAATGCAGAACTTTGCATTGCATGCAGCCACTTCCATACCCCCAAACAAAACCACTGATCCCTGTGACTGCCCTATAGCTTAGCTCCTTGCCTACACCTGAACCCCTAAAACACAGAGAAAGTATACCTTTGTGGTACCATCAGGTTTACATCAAGGCACTAGACCTACCAGAATGATTAATCCTATGATGTGCTTTCCATACTGCTGTTGTAAGCAAGTAGTTATCTTCCTGTCGTCTTCCTTCCATGGTGATACACACTGGAGATTAAGTCTAGTTTCATCTGATCACTTTTAGCCTTTTTCCCCTCTAGGGGTATGATCCGCTTTCTGCACTGCTCAACACTATTCTCGCACATGGTGAAATGACTGCAGCAAAAATGCTGCTGGCCATAGGAGAGGGAATGACAAATCCCTGGCTGAACTGAGCATGGCAAACATTGAGTCATTTAGTTTTAATAACAGAGAATGATGTTCAGACTCCAGACTTTGGAGGAGTAGAGTGTTCTACAGTTTGCTTTTTCTGTATGAGTTTTTTTGCAAGCAGAAGATCAGTTGCAAAAGCTTTGCTTGAAAGACCTGTTAAATTTTCAAAAGGCTGTCTAAAATGCTCTGCGTCCCCTACAAGAGGCTCTGCGTGTGCATTGTTATTACTAGCAGGATTGTAAAGAAAGTCTATTCAGTTTATGCTGAATTCTCTTCCTGCCTAATGCCGTATACCTCTTACCACAACAAAACTCATACCTTTTAGGCAGGCCATGTGTTATTGCTTCTGTTGTCTTTCTATGGAATAAAAAGAATATATCTATCCTTGTTAGGCCTCCAGCCAGGATGGAAGAGCAGTCGTAAGCTAGTGTGCAGGTCAGGTTTGTAGTTGGTAGATGTGAATTCTAGAGGTGAACGCAACTCTGTAATAAACTGTTCTGGAGTTTGGGCTGCTCTAGAAAAGGGCAGCACTCGGAGTGTATTTGACCTATTAAAAGGCATTGATCTCTAATACTACAGTGGTGGTGAGTTTGTGTGTGGTTTTTAGGGTAAGGGGTATCAAGTCCTCCTAATGTAAAGCTTAAGTCTAGTAAGTAAACATAGAAGCTTTTTTACTGATATGCACATCAGTTGTCTACTTTCACTTACATTTAAATTACAGAAAAATATGTATTTTTTTCAAATCGAAAACTCATACTAGAGAGCAAAAATTTCAACTTCTATCAATAAAGCCAGCTAGAAATAATATTAAATGATTGTTCTAGGCAGCTGAAGCCCATGCTTTCTAAGTGACTGCTATAGAGCACAAAGTAAAGTACAGCTCAGCACAGGCTTACGTTCCTACCAGACCTGCTGTCTTCCCACACAATGAGAAGAACTACTGTACAAAGCTGACCTTGGCTTCTGCGTTATTCCAGAGCTCCTGAATCTGCCAGTTAGCACAGCCCCACTTGCAGTGGCCTCTCTTCTGGTCAGGACCCCACGAGGGGATTCAGGTAGTCTGCTACTCCGCTACAAGACCGTTCTGGTGTGGTGTATCTGGCCAAACTTTTATCCTAATGGTATTTGATTCATGAAAACAGTGGGCACATGGTACAATTTGTGGTAAGGCTATACCAAAACCACCTTTTAGGCAGAAGAATCCAGCCTGGAAAGGCCTAGGGAGACAGTGAGAGTTACTTGTATACAAGTTCTGTATACCCTGTTTAGCAGACTTGTATCAGCAACGTGTCCCTTCCAGGGACACAGTCACTGGGATGCAGGTTTGGCGCCTGGCTTCTTGGCCTTGGAATTCATGGCATAAATGCTGCTTCAAAACGTGAGCTTTGAATATGGAGGGAAGAGCTTTCCTCTTGCATACTCCTTGTTGTCACACGGGAGATAACGAGCTGGTAATGAAGAAATTCATGTGTAACTTCCACTCTTCACAATATGCTGGCTAGTGATGCTGTTTTATGCAACATCATACTTTGAAGTTGAACAGCCAGAAACAAAGTCAGCTTTATAGTTCTCTGGAACTTCACTGTAGCTGCTGCTTTCAGGCAATTCTAACAGCTGCTTAGTCAACCTTTTCTGAAAATGTCTATAGGGAATGAGCTAATTGGTACGCTGAAGTACTGACATTAAAATGAGGCAATTGAGCTAGAAAAGCATGCTATTGAACAGGAGCCCTTGTCAAGTTCCTTTACCTAATGAATTTCTGACTCTTTCTGAGAAGATGCTAATACCCAGATCTCCTTGTAACTGCTTGTCCTTGCTAATCAAAGGCAGATTTGAATGTTTATAAACAGGACAGCTATGTTTCTGATTAAAATTCTTACTTTCTCTGCTTATTCTAAAACTGCGTACATGCTAAAAGCTGAAGTGATGATACACTGTAAAACTAAATTGTAAAGTGCAGGGACCACTTTTCTCAGTGAAGACTTATGAACAAAGCAGAAAGCTATTTTAGTAGCCCAAACTTCCCAAACAACATGCTAGCACTTGATGCTGCTATGTGCAGTCGAGTACAAACACAGCATGGTGGTCTGACCTTCCAAACAGAAGAGTAACTGAACTGGCACTCCAATTCTACGTTTTGAGCATACTGACTACAATAGTTATACTTAATAAAAAAAGGCTTTTTTAGATTACTATACTTGCTGACCATTAGTTTTCTTCTGGATTTTTGCTGTGAATAATTGTACTTTAACTATTCTGATAATCTTGTTTAAAATACTGAGATTGCTGTAGAACTGCTATAGTTGGAAATTATTCCGGAGGAGATCTTAGACTTGAAAGATAAACTTGCTGAACCTGTTTTATTCTAGAACTGTTAAACTAGCTCCTTCTGAGCTTCTCTGTAGGGGAAAAAAAAATCTAATATAGGTAACTTCTGAAGATGCTTTGAAGGCTGTTAGCCTCAGTTTGTAGAAACCCTTGTTGCTTACGCTTCAGAAAGACTCTGAGTTTGCCTAAGTCTCTAGCTGAAGTAACTAGACTGCTCTAAATGTTGCAGAAGCTTTTCTGATGAAAGAATGATTTGTGTATAGCTGTGCTGTACTGGTTTTAGGCATTACTTCTCAAAGAACACTACTGAACAAATGAGTTTTAAAAAAATACAAAGCAGTAGTTGGGATTGCAAACTGCTTTCAGCATCTGAGTTGTCACGTATAATATACATAAAGGCTGTTACTATGAGCTTGTGATAGGATAGAAGAGGCAATGTTGTATGAACTAGGTGACTAGACTTGAATACCAAACTCGTATGTTCTAACCTGGTACAAAAGTCCATTTACATTCACTACAGTTCATGCTTAAATACAAATATACTCTGTCACTGTCTTCTCTTTCAGGCCAGGAGCGCTTTGGAAATATGACCAGAGTATACTACAAAGAGGCAGTTGGTGCTTTTGTGGTCTTTGATGTCACAAGAGGCTCCACTTTTGAGGCTGTTTCAAAGTGGAAGCATGATTTGGACAGTAAAGTACTACTTCCCAATGGCAGCCCAATCCCTGCTGTTCTTCTTGCAAACAAGTGTGACCAGAAGAAAGATGGCAGCCAGAGTCCCTCTCAAATGGACCAGTTCTGCAAAGAAGGTGGCTTTGTTGGATGGTTTGAAACATCTGCCAAGGTGAGCATAAAGAAGAAACATGTTTTAACTCTTTTAAATATTGGCGTAAGAATGGATGAATATAGTCATGTGGGGAATTAAATTATCAAGTATAGGAAGTGACAGTCAAGTTTCCTGTGTTCTGCAAAATTGGAAGTGTTGTGCAGGCTAGCTCACTCCTGAGGAAGACTTGTGGCATATTTGGTTTAGATTAGAACTGTATCGTAAAGTCAGAGAACCTTAAAACTAACTGGAAACCTTGATTAACTTAGTTTAAGTTTTCTCATCTTGCATGCATCAGGATCAGAGTCATTCTTTAGATGTTAATACTACTAAATGCTGATCAAACTATCCAAAAAGATACAAGTAATCTTTAGGTGCAGATCTTTAAATCTGTCTTCACTGTTGCACATAGGAAGTGGTAAGACTCTAGAAGTGAACAAGCTATGTGCTCAATTGTTATTACCTACCTAGATGATAATGTCACTAAAGCACTTTTCTATTTTATCAGGCAGTGTCAAGACAAAACTCAAGAAAAACTAATTGTTCTGTATAGTAACTTATGCTAAGATAGACAGCTGCTTTAAGCAAACAGATAACTTTGAGTAACTTCATATATTGTACACGTCTAGTCTACAGACTTGGTCAATGCATACATAAGCTTGCGGTAGCTTAGTTGGAAGTGAAATCCAACAGTTCCTTAAAACTCAATAATCCTTAAAATGAAAGGTTCCTGTAGTTGTGGACAATGTGGCTGACAGACCAAATTATGGGTCTGGCTGATAACTCCGCTATATGGTAAGCTAAACCCCAAAGTCCCTGTCTTCCCTTGAACTGGCATAAAATGATGCTTAGACAAGTCTTTTGAAGAAAAAAAGTCTGTGAGAGGAACATAAGAAATAAAGTAACAAGCCTCTTCCTGGTCACTTTAAAATAAGGAAGAAGGTACACAGTGACAGGAATTAGTTAAATTAGCTAATATTTTGTTTGCATTTGAACAAATAATTCCCAAACACACTCATCTGTTACTAAACTTGAATTATAAGGCTCTTTATAGTCAAAAAGAATACCAAGATTCTGCTGCTTCCGTGAAGCTTCACCTGCCCATAACACTGCATGTATAAACTTCAACATAGGTTAAAAGTAAACGCAAGTAACATTGGAACAAAACCTAATGTGGAAGCGTAGTGACAGCTTGCATTTTAGGTGGCATTTAAGACAAGACAATATAAAACAAGGTTCTTGGTATAGAGAAAAGTCCAGACAATATTAGCCCTAGTTCAGCTATGAATTCAGTTATGACTGAAGAGGTGTAGTTGAAACTAGCTTAGAAGAAATTCAGGACAGCTTTCTTGTTTTCTAAGCATACCAAATCAGTTTATGGTTTTAAGTCCTGATCATTTAAATATCTTGATAATCTGCCTTTGCTTTTCTGCTGGAGCTGATACTTGAATCTTCAGTCTAGTCATCAGTAATGTAGTTCCCATTCCCTGTGGATTAGGGAGAATATTAAAGGCAAAAGAACTGCAGACAGTATAAATATTCATAGAAATATCTTATGAACATCCTTGCACTGAAATGAGGAGAATCCTCCTCCACTCGGGGCAGGGAAAAGTGTCTATCTGCAAACTGCCAAAAGCAGTTTTTGGCTGATGACCGCAAGCTTGTAAAGTGAAGTAGCAATGGGTCAAATGCTCTCCTGATCCAACCTTGCTCTTGTAGAATTTAAATCTACAATTATGGAGACAGAGTGTGCCGGGGTGGTATTTCCTTTGGAACCAAAGATGAGCAATTCCAAATGTAGCAGCCCTGTGGTGAGCTAACAGGTGGCCCAGCCAGGTCAAAGCTGTGGCCAAAGGCCCCTCGGTAACTGAGATACCTAGTGATGTATTTCATCATGGTATCCTCCATACACACCTCCTTCAGAGTGTATGTGAAGGTACTTTTCAAAGCAAGCACAAGAAAATGTAGAGTGGCTAGATGAGGCACCTGATTTAGCTGGGGTTTTGAGGCTGATAGGAAAGGTCCTTTCACATAAATAGGTGCATCCAAACTGGAGCAGAAGCAAAAAAAAAAGTCCCCAAAAAGTAGAACACTACTAGGAACAGTGTAACTGTCTATTATCTTTCCTGATGCAGAAATGCACTTTGGCATTTGTGAGTCTTTCAAATGCAGGTGACTGCCTACTGGTCTACAGTCAAAGTTTCCTATTTGTAATATGGGTGAATAACTTTGTCTCAAACCTTTCTGGTAACTTTTTTCAAAAAGCAGGTGTACTAGCAATGACCTGATGCATCTAAGCTGTTTGTGTCATGGTGACGAGACTGTAGAAGAGTTTTTGTAATTGGCCAGCTTCTAACAGGAATGTGTGACTGTTTCATAAAATCACTGACTTCTTTGCTTTCAACATTTTTAGGACAACATCAACATAGACGAAGCTGCTCGATTCTTGGTGGAAAACATCCTTGCCAACTACAAAACCTTTCCTAATGAAGAGAATGATGTGGGGAAACCAAAACTGGACCTAGACCCATTGAAAGCAGAGAGTAAATCACAGTGCTGCTAATGCTACCACCATTCAGTAAATGTGATGGGATGAGCAGCGAGACTGTTCCTTAAATCAAACTGCTGCTATGGTGCTGCGTTGTGACAATCCATACGGGGTGTCTGGTATTATCTGAATAGGTGATTCTTGTGGGTGTTTACATATTCTTGTTTAGCATGAAACCGAGCATCTTGTGAGTTATCATTCCACTTGCTTGAGTGGCTGCATCTAAGTCTGGTTAGTGTCGTCTTACTTGACAACATAAGGTAGTGTTTACACTCCTAAAAAGGAACAAAGACAATATTCAGTGTCTACTTTGCTTCTAGGACATATGCTACATTCCAAATAGGACTCACTTGTCATGGTTTTAGCTGAATGGACACTTGCACCTTTAAACTTTTCCTTTGTCACCAGTAATGTCCCACTTTAGGCTTCTCACCTACACACTTGTCCCTATTTATTATCCCCCGCCACGAGCATGTCTCACTACCAGCTCTCCTGGATCGAGACATCCCAGAAATCTCGAAGGGGCCAATGACAGATGGGGGGAGGTATCTTTCCTAGTGTCTTCACTAGGGCTGTGTGAAGTAGATGGCTTTTACCCATCTTGTTATTACACAGTGATAAATGACTGTACTTAACAGGGGTAAGGCATGGTTATAGAGATACTAACAAAAGTGCTTCTCCAGCCATTTAAGGCAGAATATTTTCAGCCAATACTTTACATATGAAACACATTAATGAATACAGTTGTACTGCTGGCACGTAGTTATGGCAACCTCACCCATGTGCACATCCAGAAATAAACATCCGGTAACTTTTTCAGGCACTAACACTGAAGACTTTATCAAGAGTGCAAAAAGTAAATATCTTACTGTCCTTTGATAATGAACATTCTTCTTTTTCCTTCTGTCGTGGGATGGTTCTGAATACCAATGAGGAAAGGGAGAGGTCTTGAAGGAAATAGCTTAACTGGTTCTTGCTGCCCTATCAACCCCTGCCTCCCCCAAGCTCTATCTTTTTTAGTTTTAGAACAGTGCTGTACTCTTCTGACTACTTGGAGCTGGTCACCTGGCTTACCAGTTTGTAACTGTATACTGAGATGCTTATGTTTTCTTGTTATCACTCCTATGTGTTTTTGGCAGCAAATGAAGATCAAAAGCATTAGAGAGATTTTGTGGTTCTTGAATACATTCTGGAACTCTGGCTCTGCTTGGCTGAAAGGCTTTGAAGCTCCTCTTTATTTTAAGGGTTTCTTCTGTCCTGGTACCTCATTGCTACTGACTTCAGAAGTCTTATCTTGCTTGGTCTGATGGTGCTGATGTTCAAGTAAACAGCAGCATGAAGTATGTGCCAGCTTTGATATACTTTAATCTGTATTGAGATTTCCTAGGCTGTCTTTTTTTTTCTAAAGAGTAACTTTGTAAGAGACAAATAAATGTATTTGGGCCTCTTCTATGTGTTGTTGGTGTATGCTTTTGAGAACATGAATCTTCACCCTATACACAGTGCTTTCACTGACATTTGAAAACAACTTTATCTTCTAGTAGCTGCTATGTTAAAGGCTTATTTGAAATTACCATAGTAAGGCTTGATATAAGCTAAAACTGGGGTTTGCTGGCTTAGGATCATAATTCAGATGAAAGGTTCTTAGGAAGTCTTCTAAGCCAACATCCTTCTCCAAACAGGGTCATACCACGGTGCTTAGGCTTTCATGTGGTCTGGTCTTGCACTGTCAACAATGGAGACTGTATGGCCCTGGGAAAGTTGTTTCAATGCCTGACTGTCCCCTGGGACTTTATCTAGTCTGAACCTTTCTAACTTCAATTTATGTCCATGGCCTCATATCCTCATACTATGTACTCCTGTAACGAATGTGTCCGTTAGGCTTGTGCAGATTTATTAGACACTTCAAGCTTGATTGCTACTTAATTAGCCTGTAGCACATCAGAAAGTACCTGACTACCTAGTCCCTATATTTAAGAGACAGTTTTGAGATGAAAAACTTGAGTAAAAATCTGAATTACTGCCTCAGTAAAACGCCTTTCCTGGCATGTTTCCAACAACTGATTTCATAAAGGCTGGAGATGGCATATAGTCTTCCTGCATTGTAGATGTGCAGTATGTCTGTGCAGGTAATGCAAAGTCAGCCTCTATTCGTTTAAAAAGCTTAATGAGGCATTACAATTGCTGAGACAACTAGAAAGGAGTTAGAGCAATTAGTGGTCTTTCAGTATGGGATTTTCTAGGTGTATCTTAACTGCAGTAGTAGAAACATATGAGCTATTCCAAGCTCCTGAGTGGTGTTTGTTTAAACTTCGTGTCAGACCTATTGAGTTGTAATAGCATTCAGTCTCCTTAAAGTGAACAAATCCTTGTTCATCTATAGTGATTAATCTGAGTCATTCTTACAGGCTCAGTGCCTGAGTAACCGTTTGATATATGGTGATATGAGGAAATAGTTTATATAGGAAATATGTGCAGTAAAACTATGGTATTGAATGGTGAAACATTTGGCTCTTTTGCTCTTAAAAACTGTTGCTCCGTTATCTTTCTAGTCTTAACATCTTGCTCTTGACCTTGGTTCCAAAACGGAACTGGCTACCTCTTTTTTGCTTTACAGAACACCTTATTTGGTACAGAAACACTGTTCTCTAAGTGTGTGTATGCCTTCATATAATGAACTGCTAAAGAATTTAAGAAATGAGGGTAGCAGTATACTTTCAGGAGTAAAAAAGATATTAATAAAATGCTGGTGAAATAAATAATGATTCTGAATTGAAATAACATCATTTGCTTGGCAGCACACTGGAGGTCACTTCAGAGTTCCTTGTCCTGCTGCAGAATAATACTGAAAATGGGAACATACTAGATTCAGATCTGACTGTGTAGTGAAGATTATTTGAAAGAAATTGTGCCTGTATTGTACATGACCATCATAAAGCTCTGTTTGTAAGCTCACTTCTCTGTTTCAACTTGTGTTTAAACAGGAGGAAAAAAAGTACTTCATGTATTTTTAGACATATCATTATGGACTCTTTTATCACCACTTAAAATAGTGTTCATTCAGTGAAAATATCTAGCTTAGACATCCTATGTGGCTTACATACTTATATGAATAAATTCTACTGGATGGTTATTTAATCATTTCAGTCTGTGTATATAGAAAATGCTTCCTGCCTTAAGAAAAACTTCCTTTTTTAGGTAGAGGTAGTGTTTTGGATAGCTTTGGCTTGGGAAATGTACAAGTAGAGGGCCAGCATCTCAATGTTTCCTTCATCCTTTTTGGAAAGGTAAGAAGAGATAATATAGTGATCTTGCATCTTTTTATCACTGGGTAAGTCATCATTTGGCCTGAACTCTAAATAAAATTAAAATATGCAGGATTCCTGGCCTTATTGCCCTTAACTTGTAACTGGGAGTAAAAGGTAGCTGCTACATGTCAGGTGGCACTTTTAATATTAAGGGATATAATTTTTCACAGGTTCTAGGAAATGAAACAAAGTATTCAGCCTTTTGATAAAGCATACAGGTTTCTATTTTCTCTCATCATTTTTGGGGAACTTTTAACCTGTTTATTATCATGACCCTTCTGAAAGCTTAAGTTATGCTAATAGTTATCAGGCCTATTGGAAGGCTTGAGTCCCTAAAGGTTGAGGATATCATGGCTGTTCTGCTAATTCAGTTTCTAAACTCCTCTGCCCTTTACTGGTATGTATCATAGTATGTAGTATCCATCCAGAATAATGGATTTGGTTTTTAACTTTTGTATTTCAAAATCACATTTATATTACGGAATGTTTATCTAGCGATCTTATATTTTGCATTTGTAAAATAGTAGAACTTTTTGCTTTTAGCCTGTATACACAACTTCACCCCCACCTAAAACTGCACTGAAGTTAATCACTATTAAAAAGGATTTGCTATGATCTGCAGCATGCCTTAACTTAGAACAAGTGTTAACTTTTTAAATTTCCTGCAAAAATATTACATCCTTAATTGTAAATAACAAAATACTAATGTAAAATGGTGTAATAAGAGATTTAATAGGTTCTACTCTTCAGTAGTTAACACTGCATTAAGATTGTGTATTCTCATTTTGAAAACAAATGTCCTTCCATCCCTCAGACTGGAGGATCAAAATTCATTGTATCTTTTAGCCAAAGATTTAGAATTTTTTAAAGAGGTAATACTACTACCTCTGTCAGTATCCCTGTTTCTTAACAATTCCCATAGCTGGGGTACCACAGTTGCCCTCAACTCCAAACTTCAGATAGGGGTCTTCACACAGCATCAAAACCAGGAAGTCTTTCATTTTGACAGACAAAGACACTCTTGTTATCAATCATCAAACGTGAATTTACAAAAGAAAGGCAATGGCACTGCCCGGTTCTCTGAGCCAGTTTAATTTTCCTCTGCTGCCTGCTCTGGCTGCTTACACTGTGTTCCCTCAGTATTTAAGCAGAGACAGGATCAAAGTTGCGGTGGTCCCCAGGTCATGAAAACACTTTGGCTTAAAGTTATGTATGTGGCTTGAGCAGTCCCATGGGACTTGATGGTACTGCTATATTTAAATTGGGCTTGGACAGCTGATGAATATTTTACCAAATATTTTGGGGCTGTCTTCCCACAGAATAAGACTATATCATGACAATGTGGTCAAAAGGTGCTCTAGCAAATAGACAATGAAAAGTGGAAATAGTACCACAGCTGGGGTTCATCAGAATCCATGTCAAATTCAGGGGAGGATGGAGTGCTAGGAAAAGCACGTTCCTGGCAAGATCAGATGAGACACGTATCCTAGGGTACTTTTGAAATGGCAGTGGGCAGAAGGTTGTGTATGTGGAGACAATTTTCTGTTATGCAGCTGGTTGCAATTTTCTTCCCCTTCCTTGTCTTACTCCATCTGTTTCCCCAAGATACTCATACAGTCCTTTTCCCCACTTTGCTGCCTAACCTCAGGCTGACTTAAAAGTTAACAGAACACAGCTGCTTGTGAATAGTTTCAGTCTGTCTGAGGATGGTTTTGCTCGAGTTCAGTTCCCTGTCCTGTGTCACCTCGGCAGCCGACTGTTCCTAGCTCTGTGCACAGGCTGCCCCTCCCAAGCTCTATCACATACTGCAGGGTTTCCTTTTTCTCAGGCTTTGCCAGTCTCCACTCACAATCTCCCTTTTTCTGATCACCCTGCGGTCTTTTTCTCATCCTTCACTGCCTGCTGTTTCTGAAATGCCAACCCACCGCTGTCCTCCCCCGTTCACGATTTCCCACTGACCTGTGCCTTCCTTATCTCACTCCCGCCTACTCTTCCACTTAGTAAATAAGCAGAAGAGAGTAGTGGAAGTAAGAGCACCCTTTCTTCTGATCTGCTAAACAAATTAATATCAGAACCTAAATTTTCCTGTCATTTGTTAAAAGAAATGAAAAAAATATCTCCAAAACCCAAACAAAAGAAAATAAAAATCCCTTCTACCTCCCTTTCATCTCCTATCTAACTTGGTTACAACCTCATGCTTGAAGATACAGCATCAGTTCTTATAGAAGTGTCTGTGTCTAACTTTAACCCTTTTTCACGGAAAACTTCCCAGAACCACAGAATGGGTAAGGTTGGAAGCGGCCCTACACCCCTCCTCGGAGCTTGATCAGGTTGCTCATGGCCACGTCCAGTTTGATGAAGACTCCACAGTCTCGTTGGAAAACCTGTTCCAGTGTTTGACCACCCTCACTGTAATTCAAAAAAAAACAAACCCAATTTATTTTTTAAGAGGAATTTCCTGTATTTAAATTTTCACATTGTCTCTGATCCTATCACTGTGCACTTCTGAGAAGAATCTGAGTGTCTTTAGGCGCCCCATCAGGTACTTCTACATATTAAGATTTGCCCCTCGCCTACCACACTCCCAGGCCTTCTCTTAAGGCAAAAACTTTATCCTGTCTTGTTCTGGAATCCTTGTGCCTTCTGTAAAATCAGAGGGGAGTGAAGTCTGAGCTCCAAGACCCTGGAGAGGGGCTTTAGTAGTGTTCCTGTCCATCATTACTCTTTTTCTTCTCTCTCCAACTAGTATTTGTAGCTACAAAAAAGTGAAAAATATTTAGGACGAAATGGCTGTTTTCCTGTAAGTGGCTTGTGTGTGCTATAGCAGTTGATGATATGATGGTTTAATGGGAGAAAAAAAAAAAGCCGATGTTCTGTACAGTGTCTTAGAAGAATGGTGACCATAATGTCATCCATTCGTCGCTAACCAGTACCTCTTATCTCAGTATTTGTTTAGTTACATCTCAATGCGATCCTAACATACACTGTTCTTGCTTTATTGTCTTGTATATTTATTTCATATTTGCCAACTGTAAGCCTGCCTCTACCCTAACAACTTTTCCCTTCAGGGAGCGTCTGTCAGATATACTTCATAGCTTGAGACACTAGGCCAGTGAAACAGCTGATTTGACCTTACAGATTCTTTGCCAGTTAGAAAACTAGCTTTTTTAAAATTCAGATTAACTTCGCTCTCCAAACAAGCTGCCCTTGTCATTGCTGTTAGGTGATGGAATTCTAAATTAAATTCTTGGATAAATAAAAAGATGTAACTTGATGGATGCAAAACTTGAGATCCTTTTATTTTTCTTTACAAAGCACCTATATACATGTTTTTATGCCATCACTCTCTGCAAACAAACTTATTGTAGAATTTATGGTGAAAGGTGTATTTTGAACTCCATACACAGCAGCTATCATTTAACAGAGCAAAGAATGAAGGGCTCTGTAGCTTACATACATTCTCTTCTGATTTCTGTCCTTCCTTCTTCACCAACACCACAGACAGATACACTCAAATTTCAGTTACTTTCCTGTTGTCTTTCACGTAATTGTATTACAAGAATTATATTTGCTGGGATGCTGCAAACCTCACTGATCATCTGCAATTTTTCTGAAGTTTTCTGACTAGGAAAACGTTCACAGGTGCCTCTTACACCTATGTTTCATAGATACTTTTCCATAGTTTCTCTGCCCAGTGACTACAGGAAAGGGAAAGGGGATTCAGAGGAACAGACAGAAGTCACAGATCATCTGAAATGGTTTTATCTGTGTTCTGGGTCACAAACTCGGTCCTGTAATTTCCAGCCTCAGTCTTCAAGTTTGCATCAGTATCCAGCAAGGTGGCCAGCTGTTTGAACTCACCTCTGTCTCTGCTATTATTTACCTGCAGGTCCTGATCAATATTTGATAGTGTAATTGACTGAAGAGAGACCAGCTGCTCAGTTTGAAAATAAATAAACAAACAAACCTGAAATGTTTACTTGGTTCTCAAGTGAGAAGTGTCCCAAGGTACCTTACTTAAAATGGATGCTGTTGGACATAATGCTGAAAGAAATGCAAAGATGTGGAAAAACTTTCCCCTTTGAAATTTAAAGTATATATCTGGCCTTCTGTCATCTTGATATAAATCAAGATCTGACATTTGTCTAAAATAAGCCTCTAGATGTAGCAACATCTGCATATTTTTCCTTCTATCTTTTGATCTACTTGTGCCCTCTGCAATTTGACAAATTTTCCTTTATAGATTTCATTTCATTTTATATTTCAAAAAGACTTAGCTTGAATAAGCATAGTAGTATGTCGTTTTATCATGGATTTTTCATCATGCGCTACAGATTGGGAAATAGCAAATAGGTTAAGAGTTAGAAATAGGGGTTGTTGGCAATAATGTAATCTCTGGAATGTATCTGAAAAGCTGCTTGGTTTAGTTGAAGTCAAGTATCTGCTGAATTAAAAAGCAGCTGATTAATGTTCGTTTTACCTGACCTTGGTGGAACTCCAGTCACTTCAGTAATCATAGGCTTTATATCAGGAATTAATTAGTGGCATCATTTTGAAATTAGAAAAGAAAATAAATTATTCACGTTCCAGCTGTAAAATACCTTCAGGCTCCAGAACTAAATCTTTTTGGCTTTCTTCTCATATGGTTCATATGTACTGGTATAAAAAGGGGCAAAAAATTGCTACCGTTTCAGATCGGTACTTTTATTCTTGCTCTTTACTTGTTCCACAGAAACTTAGTCACGCGAATAGAATATTTATAACCAAAACGCATTTTTTAAATGTCTTTAGCTTTTTTCAAATTACTGTCTTTGAAAAGATCCTTGAAGCTGCTGCGTAAGCTCAGAAAGCAGTATTTCACCACCTTCAAAACGAAGCTTTTTCCCCGCAAAGGTACTTCGTACCAGGTGTTTGGTTCTTTGAAAATGAAGACGGCGGTGAGGAGCGTGTCCGTGCTCACCGGGGGGACGGGACGGGACGGGGCGCGGCCGGGCCGGGCTGGGCCCGGGGCCTCACCCCTCACCTTTGACCCCT
>NW_009613775.1:0-2804 GCF_000690535.1 Cariama cristata
TAAATATTTATTTTTATTTATATAGAAGATATGTCAATAATGTCATGATCTCCACAGAGGGATATATGCAAGTAACAAACCATGGGGAATGATACGCTACAGAAACAGTGCCTTTCTCTGGTGCGGTCAGACGGACCCGCTGCCCCGGAGGCGTATCGCTCCTGCTGTTTCCCAGTGTCGCCATATACCGACCCATTCGGCATCTGCGTATGCTGCTGTCAAAAGCGTGCTTACTCCCACCGTGGCGCCAGGATTTCTCTCTGACATATGTTCCTCTTCTTCCCATCGTCCAGCACTTAAACTCCAGATTCATTCTTGTCTTGCTCCTTAAAAAACAAGGGAAATATCTCTAGTGCGGCCTCATTTTCTCAGATTTTAATATCTGCATTATTTATGCCTGCAGGCTGTTAGCACAGCAGAGGCTTCATCTCTCCTCTTCTTTGCATCCTACCGGTCCTCTCCCTCCGCAGCCTGCAGCACGTATAGACTCCACTCCTGGGGCCACCACAAGCCTACGGCACCAAGCCAGGGCAATGCTCCTCTGCTCCGAGACAGATTTCATCCACAGCTGTGTCAGCCTGTGTGAACCACCAGCCTGGTTTGAGAGGGCGATAAACATCAGGTTGCCCGAATTGGCAGTTTTGACCGATGCCCTGTGACTCCAAAGATGATACAATCTGCATTTTTGGTTTTTTTTAGATATCCCATCCTTTCTCCCCCATGGTATTTTGAAGGCAGCTGTTTCCTATTTTTCTTTAAATGTTTTGCCGTGTGAAAGCGAGTGCGTGTACAACTAATTTAGAAATGGCACCACTGGTGGTTACCTCGGCTGCAATTCTGCATCGGGTTGGCTTTCCACATCACGGACCAGCTCCTCCGTAAATACGGGATGCAACGAGGCTGCAGGGTGGAAGGCAGGTCGGTAACTGGGGCTGTGCTGGGAGCTGGCTAGCACATCTGGGGAGGCAGCGGTGCAGGCACGGAGCGTACGGGAACTCCAGGAGGAGTCCGGGTTTGCCTTGAGGGCTACCGAGTAAATGAGAGATTGTACATGAAAACGTTAAACCTGTTCAGTCGGTTGCCTCGCCGTGAGTAGGATCCCGGGGCTTTGGAACCAGGAGGACAATTGCCTCATTCATTTCCTGAGGTTAGTTTGCTAAAAAAACCCAAAAAACCCCAAAACCCCCAAAACTATTTGTATCATTAACCTTGTGATTTCATGATGGGGTGCACGAATTGGATGACTTGGCTAGGTGGAAATTCAGTGGTGTTGCTCGTGCAGCTAGCTACTCACTTAGCTCCAGCTGTGACCTTCATCTGGTAATTTTTCGTGTAACAAAGTTTACAGAGATGGAGTTTTCTTTTCAAGCACGCAGCTAAAGTCAGAAATAAAATAAAAATATACAGGTAGTTTAGCCAAGATATTTAAAAACCATTTGGCTTTTCACTAGAATTTAAAACCTTTGCGTCGTACACTAGTGAATCTAATAAAAAACCCATAAAATGTAATATGAAAATGAGTAGTGCTAAGACCGAATTTGGCTCAGTTTTGCTTCTCTCTCTCTTGGGCCCAGGGAAAATATTCCAACAGAAGTCCAAAAGCTTCGGCACGACGGAAAGAAAATTCCTTGTCTTTCAGGTAGCAAACGCTAGTCAGCAACAGAAATACAAGATATCGATTATGGCAGCTTTGAGAGGCGTCGCTTTGGTTTTAGCTTTTGCTAAACCAGAAGTCCTCCTCGGGAAAATCGAAAAAAATGTATTACATTAAACCCATAAATCACCTAAATGAACAAAAGCCAAGGATAAACTGATACAGTTTTTGCATAGTAAGAATTAAATTTCATTGATTATAAACCAAAGGAAAGAGAGTTTTGCTGCCGTCCCTCACAGGCAGAGCGGCAGGGGAAAAAAAAAAAGGGATGCCGGCGGGTGCTGCCCGGCCGCAGCCCTCTCCCACCGGAGCAGGGTTTCGGGTCTGGCCCAGCTCCCACGCTCGACAAAACAGGATGAGGAATTGCTGCTGGCACCCAGAGCCTGGGAAAAGTCAAGAAATCAACTGTTAAAGCAGATAGAAGCCGCATTTCAAGAAAACAGAATGGGATTAGAGAAAATAATATGTTGTTCTATTAATTCTTGGAAGAGTCACTAACTTGCGGAATTTACTGCTACGGGACACAAGTGGCTCTGGTAGGACTCTGTTAAAAAAATTAACCGGTGAAGTGGGTATTGAAGCCATCTTGTCACTACGGGTCAGATCTATTTAAAAATTGTATACACCTGCGGGGTTATGACATAACATAAAGTGTTCATTAACGAAGAGTAAATCTAGAGGGTATGTATTTTGTGTGTGCCTAGTATTTGGCTTCTGGGGCTCGCTGATTGCTGGGCAGGAACCGCTGCCAGGTGCCGCATAAAGGGACTCCTGCTTTCATTTGGCAAATTTTATTCCCCTGTACCTGTTTTCCTAATACAACCCAACGCGCACGCAAGGCTTCTGGCGTGTTCCGGAGGAGGTGCATGATGAGAAGGGAAGGCGTAAGGTGTGAGGAGGACGAGGGATTGAGGAAGATGCTGCTACTGCGTGCATGGGCTGGCGCTTCCAAGGCCAACGGGGTTATGAGCAGAGGTTACGGAAAGGGGTTTCTCTGCGTCGCCCCTAAACGTGGCTTCGTTCCCAGCCCAGCGCTTCGTCACTCAAAGGGGATGTTTCTCCAGAGGTCTCGGCTTCTGATGTTCTCGGTGCCACTCTTCCCAGGAGGACAGCTGTCGCTCGTGTGCCAGCGAGCGGGTTAGGCGTTCCA
>NW_009613776.1:0-4583 GCF_000690535.1 Cariama cristata
TCCAAGTCCTACACACTGGTGTAGGGCACCAGCTGGAGACCACCCCCAACGGACACTGCTCATTTCCCTGCGCCATTTATATTTAATTAACAAACTTGTACATGATGAACTCTTTTGTATAAATGAAGCTATTTTCTTCTTCTCCAAACAGAAAAAGAAACCAGGGCACAAAGAATTTGATGTTACAGATTTAAAAATATAATATATATGTAAACATATATATATTTCACATCATTTTGAAAGGAGCACAAGGAAAGACTCAGCGACTTTTTTTTCCCCCCTGATCTTGTCGGTGGTTTTAAAAAGGAACGTCTCGAAGACATTGCATGCTATTTTACTGTTCTGAAAACAACAGGAGTTGCTTCAATTTGCAAATGCTTATGTGTTAATACCTTTTTCTATGAAAAAAAACTCAGCGCTGTGTGCAATAAAGGTTATGTTTATATGTGGGCATTTGTTAAGTGAGCAGGGCGGCCACAGGAGGAGGGAGAGGGCCAGCCCGGGGCACCCCCAATCCATCCAGGCAGCCAACTCCATGCGGCAGAAGCCAAGGCGGGCATGCCATGCCCACCTCCCCACCGAGCAGGGCCGACCTGCACAGCCCCAGGGCAAGAGGAGGCAAAAGGGGAGGGGGGAGCAGGGTCCTGGGAACGGTACCACCAAGGGGGACGCCCCAACAACTGCCAGGCTGTGCCACAGCATCCCAAAGGCCCAGGTAGGCAGCACCTAGTCACCCCTGAGTCCAGCCCAGCGTGCCAAAGTGCCAGCTGGTACCAGCCCAGGATGAACTACGGTGCAGGACGGTGAACCCCAGGCCAGCTTAGCTGGAGGGGCAAACTGCTGCCCAGACCCTTGTGTGCTACGGCACGGCTCTGGGGCAGCATGGCATTGCTCCGGCAGTGCAGGATAAGTGCGGTGCAGCTCCCGTACCCTGTGTCAATCCGGCGAAGCACGGTGACCCGCTCACAGCAGGCGCTCATTCCCCGATGCATCGCAGCACCGCACTGGAGCAGGAGGTGAGGCACAGCACCGTTGTCCTCGGTCACAGCTGAGCACGATAAATTGCAGCGGAGGAGTGAAGGACCGTGCATCATGGTGAAGCGCAGCACAGCACGAAGCCTGGTGAATCCAGTACGGTGCCGTGAACTGTGGCGTCGCTGCCTCCCGTCACGGTGAATCGTGGCACAGGGCAGTAGAATAACCGCACGGCTCCCCGAGGCCGCAGGGCATCCCGGGACACCCCAGTAAACCACAGCACAGCTCAGCAGAGCCCCATGAAGCATGGCACAGCCTCCCACCTCAATTTGTTCTTATTTTCCTCTTGCTTTTCACTGTCAGCCATAGCAATTAACCACCAAAGCAATGCAGCCTATGCCTTCCCCTGGCAGGGCAAGCCAAGGCAGGCAGCCCCGGGCTGGCAACCTTCCTGCCCTGCTCTGCCGCCCCACAAGACGACGAGAGCTAAGGCCAGGTAAGTAAAACGACTCTTACTGACAAAGTAGAACTTTGCTGTCCCAAGGAGGGTCTGCTGCTGTTTGAGGTCTAATTAACTAACTGCACTTCCCTTT
Organism: Cariama cristata; assembly: GCF_000690535.1. NCBI lineage: Eukaryota > Metazoa > Chordata > Aves > Cariamiformes > Cariamidae > Cariama > Cariama cristata. The sequence goes on from NW_009613776.1 coordinate 1,569, forward strand.
CCTTATTTTCTGTAATTTATAAGCTAATGTTTTCATCCCTTCTCCATCCGTGCTCGCTACCCACTGGTTCCGTCTCTTCTTTCCTTACAACAAACAGATAAGCTTCCAGTTTTAACTTAAACTAGCAGTTGTAACATCTATTAATAGATTTCTACCATTCTCTCTTTTTTCCCCCCCCTCAGACAGAAATGCTGGTTTTAACACATCAGTTATAGTCAAGTCCTACAGAGTTAACTTTAATACTTCTGCTAGATTATTTTTTTTAAATGAACCCCCCCACACGATGATATGCAGATCGAGTGATTGGTGTTACTGGTGACATTACCTGCAATTTCCATTTCCAGCTTGCAGTCCCCTTACCTGCTGGTGGTGTCACACTGGTCAGTGGATCCTCCTTCGCCATCTGGTCCTTTCTAACCTAATTCCTCAAATCCCATACAGCTGAAAGGGCCTTGGCCATGGCCTGCCAGCTGTTCACTCTCCGGCACCAGAAGTTGTTCTAATGGAGCTTGTTTCTCACACTCCACTTTTCAATAGTTTTGGCAATTATTCAGGTAACACTCAAATGACTCGACCTCTGCCAAGGAGCATCCCGCATCCCAGACAGGCTGGTGGGAAGGCATCAGGGGTCATGCCCCATACCACAAATGCCAGCGTTGATTTTTCTCACTTGTGTTTTTGCACCAAAACCCCCATCAACACCTTAGTTCCCTGTAAGGTTTTCCTTAGGGACAGATCGAGTGTGCTTCTGGTGAACCAAACCGTCCCAGGACATTGCATTTTCCCTGCCGGAGCTCCGTAGGCTCCCAGCAGTTTCCCCGTAGGCTCAGCGGGAGGAGCTGGGTTACTGCCCCGGCATCTGGAGCCTCCGATTTTGAGACACTGAGAATTCATGTCAGGAGCCATCAGCCAGCCTCCAGATCCATGTGTGAGATGGGGTTAGGCTACTTCTGCAGTACTTTGGGTTTGGTTTGTGGGGGTTTTGTTAAATGCTGTTCTCCGAGTAGCATTTACTTCCATGCATGAGTGTTATTCATCCCATTTTAACAGCTTTTTGAACACAAAACCATGGTGAGTCTGCAATATAGCGTGCATGCATTTTGTACAGCGTTCATACACGGAACGTGAGCAAGGCAAGTGAATGCTGAAGGTCACGCTACGCAGCTCTGACCAGGTCTCTTCAAACTAGAGCGAGCTTGCTTGGCTTACCTTAAAAGCAAGTCTTCAAGGGACCCTACTGAGGGGCCAGAGAGGCTGGGGGACAGGCAGCAACCGCCCACCGGCCACTCAGGGGCGGGGGGCCCGCCACCACCCCCCCCCCAGCCACTCAGCCTCTCATCATCCACAGGGTCCTGGGAACCTCCCGGCCGCTCGTCCCCCTCGCACCCCCCCAGCCAGGCTCTCACCACTCCAGGGACCCACGGGTGTCCACAGCAGCGGCTGCACCTCGGGTCCCACATCAGCTCCTCCGGACACCAGGTCTGTCTCACCGAGTGGAACCAGTCCTGCCCCTTCCGTCTCGCCCCAAGATCAGGGGAAAAGCATTGACAAGGAAACTAGCATTTCTCTACGGATTTCACAAACGGCTCAGTGCACGTTACACCTCAAAAGCTTTACACGGTATGGATTTTCAAGAGCCAAGTGCCCACTCCCATCTCAAAGCAGCGTCGCAGCTCAGCAACCGTGCAGCACCTCCAGGATGCCCAGCCCAGACTTTCCACAGAAGAGGCAAGCAAAGGCAAGTGTGTTCTCAGCTGTGACAGTAAGTAGATTAGCAAGATTAAGAGAAGAACAGATTAACACCGATTAATACGTCTTTATTGTAATTGGCTAGTACAGATTTCCTTCTATGTCGTAGCAAGAATTCTCCACTTTTCCTTCCCCAGCAGTTAAACCCCCTAGCTTTGCATAGCCTAACAGATTTCCAGCACTCAGCCCTGAGACACTAGCGAGCCCACTGCCCTTCACCGCGGCAGTAGCCTCTCCCCGACATCGCCGCACACAGCGACAAGCTGGGAGTTGCAGGAGCACAGTCAACTCAAGCCACAGAACCCCCTCAAGCTCAGAAATCCGAAGAGCCGGTTTGGTTTTAGGTCTGCTTTCCCAGCTGCACTACGCAGACCGGACACCTCCCGACATCGCCTGGCTCAGTCTGCCCACAGCGGAGCCTGGCAGCTCCCACCGCCGCGGTGACAGACCCAACTATCCCCAGCCCTGCTCTCCCCACACGCCTCCAGAGAAGAGCCCCGAGCAGCACTGGATGCCAGGCAGTAACTCAGCACCAGCCGACGCCAAACACCAGCGCTTAGGAGCAGAAGGTCAGTAGGAGCAGCTGGGGAGAGAGCCCCTGTGAGGAGGGCTGAGGACCTTTGTGGCTGGAGAGGGCAGAAGGGGCTCTGGGGGCACAGCTCTGCACAGACAGCCCAGCTTCAGACCCAGCAAGGCAGCAGCGGAGGCCACACGCCAGTGACCCCTCCGTGCCCTGCTCCTTCCCGCAGAGTTCCCACCCTGGGGCAGCACCCAGCACCTCCTCCCCAAATTCACACCCACCCTGCTCACGGCAAACCTCCAGTCTCTCCACTGGCCCACAGCTTGGTGCTTCCATACACCCTCCAAACGCCTGCAGGAGGAAGGGGGTGGACCAGAAGGGGAGGGTAGGGTGGCTGGGTGACAGCGGGCACTGACCCCAACACCAAGGTTAGCAGAGGACTCTCAGGAAGGAGCCCGACTCGGCCGCAGAGATGGAGTCCCACCCCATCCCGGCTCTGCAGCCGGGGCACCCCAAGCAATTGTCCCCGAGAAAAGCAAGATGAGCTCACGGTCAGCGCACAGCTCGGCTCCCGCGGCATGTCCCCTCACTGCCATCCCGCTCCGGGCCAGCTCCCGGCACCAGGCACCAGCTCCAGAGGCAGAGGGGAGGGCTACTGCTGGGCAAAGCGAGCCCCAGCTGGCAGCCACCAGCCAGCCACAATGGCCATCAGCTGGGGCCGGGCCCCTCCCACCGCACACACCGCC
>NW_009613776.1:4602-5562 GCF_000690535.1 Cariama cristata
TCCCCACACAGCTCCGGGTGCTGCCGCCAAGGAAAGGCTGGTAATGCTGTGTCACTCCCTGGGTGCTGAGGTCCCATCCACCAGCCCCTCGCCAGTCGTACCCCGGCCCACCAGGCAACGCTCCCCGGGGAAGGACAGACCAGGGAAGAGCTCTCGCTCCCAGCAGTGACCAACACAAACAGCATCAGGGTCTACAGCTGTGCGTGCACCAGAAGCTACGTATCAGGGAGCAGGTTCACAGTCACCACCGCCGCAAATCTCGGGGGTACAGGACAGACAAAAAGGAGGGGACAGCGCAGGGCACGGGGGGCCCCCACATGTCTACTTCCTCTCCTGCTTCTGCTGCTGGTATCTCCTGAAGTGGGTCTGGATGGTGACGGCCGCCTTCTCGGAAGGATCGCTGAAGACCTTGCTCTCACTGCTGGCATCGGGGGTCACGGTACCTGGGATGAGAACCGAGCATGGCAGTGAGCACAGGCTCTGCTGGTGGCCCCGAACAGGCTCCGCTGAGCAGGGCAGGGCTCTGGCATCACCCCGTCACGGGGTCGGACTCCCTCCACACACCCCAGGCTGCCCACAGAGCACCCACAGACAGGAAGGCTTCCCTCCGCTACGGAGGTGAAAGGCTGGAGAGTCCACAGCATGAATCCACCACTCCACGGCTCACGGTGGGTATCCCTGGGGCAGAGGGAGCCAGAGCAGGGAACGGGAGGCAAAGAAAAGCCCAGGCTCCCCGGCAGCGCTCATCCCTCTATTTACACAGCTCTACTCCCCAAAGGCCTCAGCTTCCCCACGTTTAATCACCAAGTATGATGCTCACTTACTTTCATGCACACAAATAAGATTAGAAAAAAAGCCCGGCACTGTACAGCAATAAAGCTCTCATGCTGACAAATGGGAGCCCTCCCCGCCTCACACTTAATGTGGCATGAGGGAAGTATTGGGAAATGCAACAGGAAC
>NW_009613776.1:5581-7633 GCF_000690535.1 Cariama cristata
TAAGCCAGCGTGTCACTGCTAAGCACCCCCGGAGCAGCCATCAGGAATCCTGGTGCCAGATGCTGCTGTATAAACTCACTGCTCTCACCCGAACCCATTTTTATTCACATCCTAAAAGCAACTGTGAAGTAAGAAGATAAATAAGGAGTCCACATTGGGAACCAGCTCCCTCCTACCCTGCTTAACCAGATACATCCAATGTAAGTCCTGCCCACTGCAAAAAAAACCCACCACCCACGAATGCCAGCGGCTGGGAAGCCACCGGGGCAGGTACCGCCGTGGGTTCGCAGGGACCAGCCCCGGCCACGCAGGTTGCCGCCAGCCCTGCCAGCAGTGCACCTGATGAAGGAGCCCCATCAATTCGGCCCCGCCGATGTGCCAACACAAGCACCCCAGTCAGCCCAGGCAGCCCGGAGGACCTTCACCCGCTCCCAGGGCACCCAAACCCCCAAAACCGCACCAGGCTGGCCGGAGCTGCCAGGGCACGGAGCAGGAACATGACAGCTCGGACCCCTGCCCGCTCTGCCGCGGCCGCAGCGTGGCTTCACCCCCCTTGTCCGATTGCCCAGAATAGAAGGGCTCAAATCCTCTTCGCCGAGCGCTCCTCTCTAAGACACTGCTCCCTCTGCTGAAGTCGAGAGGAGAAAAGGGGGGGCAAATTCAGGGTGGTTTTGCCAGGCCGAGGAGAGCAGGAAGGGGGGCTGTTTTGGGGGACAGTGACCCGCGTGATTCAGCGGGGCAGGTTTCATGGGAAGGGGGAGGCAGGGATTCGCACACACGAGCTATTGTATATTCAATCACGCAACACCGGCGCCTTCACTTGCCGATACTACAGGTTTTAACAAACATCTGCCTCTGTTAGGAAGCCAGCTGGCTTCCTAAACACCCCTTCGTAATGTCAGAGACAGGGTTTGGTCGGTTTTTTTGTTGTTTTTTTTTTTTTAAGAAAAAGAGGCCAAGAAGGGTGCAGGTACCGCAATGCCTGCTCTCCTCTGCATCCCGCGGTCACAACCAGGAGTTTCCCCCACTGCTTGGGCAGGGCTGTCTCCTTGCCTGCTCCATACTCACCTTTCTCTCCAGGAATTGAATAGATGCTGTTGTGCCGGGAGCTCCTGCCTCTCTAGAAAGGTAGAGAACAAAAACACAGAGTTGGCTACATCCCAGGCAGAGGCAGCAAGAACGGCCCTTTTCAGGCCAGCTGGGAAGCTCTGGAAGGGACAGGGCTCTCCACTATCCATTCCCTTTGGAAAACATAAAAATACTTACTGTCCTTCCCTTGAAGAGCACTACAGAGCACTAATTAATTTGCATTTGTGAAAAGACCTCCCAAGGAGGAGCAGAAGAGAGCTTTGTATCAAAACCCGGATCTGTGAGACGCGCTGGTAGCACCTTAGGACATACATTGGCACGGGCTAGCCTCGCTAGATCTGCATTTCAAACCGGCATGGAACCAGACTTGCTGGGTTTCTTTCCTCGACTCCAGCCCCCACCGTGAAACTGCAGCGCCTGGGATGCCAGGTCTGCTAGAGGATATTTTCGTTCCTAAAAATAAGCTTGAAATTGCCACAAAAACCTTTCCTACATCTTTCAGCTTATCCTGCCTCCTGGCATTACCCTATTTTCTGCCTTTCAAGGAAAAAAAAACTCCCCCCCGCGCCCATGCCTTCTGCTCCCAGCAGCCTGTTTGGTTAAGAGATGCGTGCGGCTGCTCCTGCCCCGGGCACTGCCCTCACCTCGCTGTCCCGGCTGGTGCGGCGGCTCTGTGTCACACACTGGATCTGCCAGGGCAGGGGCTGGTACACCAGGTACGGCAGGGGCTCTTCACGGAAGAGGTTGGTCCCGAGCTGGACAGAAAAGATTTGGAGCAGGTAAGAGGACAGGAGAGAAGCAGAAAAGCAACAGAAAGAGCCTCTCCTCCGTGCGCATCACCAGTGATCACAACCCGCAGAGGCCTTGCCAGCCACAGTGATGCTCAGCATCTTCCCGGCACCGCTCCGATGAGCGGTTCTCATCACAAGGTAGTGGGGCTGCAGAACTCATGAGTGAGCCTGA